>NW_027476820.1:0-134633 GCF_051020955.1 Megalopta genalis
AAACAACGAAGAACAAACAACAAACAACGAAGAACAAACAACAAACAACGAAGAACAAACAACAAACAACGAAGAACAAACAACAAACAACGAAGAACAAACAACAAACAACGAAGAACAAACAACAAACAACGAAGAACAAACAACAAACAACGAAGAACAAACAACAAACATCGAAGAACAAACAACAAACAACGAAGAACAAACAACAAACAACGAAGAACAAACAACAAACAACAAACAACAAACAACAAACAACAAACAACGAACAACAAACAACAAACAACGAACAACAAACAACAAACAACCAACAACAAACAACCAACAACAAACAACAAACAACAAACAACAAACAACAAACAACAAACAACAAACAACAAACAACAAACAACAAACAACAAACAACAAACAACAAACAACAAACAACAAACAACAAACAACAAACAACAAACAACAAACAACAAACAACAAACAACAAACAACAAACAACAAACAACAAACAACAAACAACAAACAACAAACAACAAACAACAAACAACAAACAACAAACAACAAACAACAAACAACAAACAACAAACAACAAACAACAAACAACAAACAACAAACAACAAACAACAAACAACAAACAACAAACAACAAACAACAAACAACAAACAACAAACAACAAACAACAAACAACAAACAACAAACAACAAACAACAAACAACAAACAACAAACAACAAACAACAAACAACAAACAACGAAGAACAAACAACAAACAACAAACAACAAACAACAAACAACAAACAACAAACAACAAACAACAAACAACAAACAACAAACAACAAACAACAAACAACAAACAACAAACAACAAACAACAAACAACAAACAACAAACAACAAACAACAAACAACAAACAACAAACAACAAACAACAAACAACAAACAACAAACAACAAACAACAAACAACAAACAACAAACAACAAACAACAAACAACAAACAACAAACAACAAACAACAAACAACAAACAACAAACAACAAACAACAAACAACAAACAACAAACAACAAACAACAAACAACAAACAACAAACAACAAACAACAAACAACAAACAACAAACAACAAACAACAAACAACAAACAACAAACAACAAACAACAAACAACAAACAACAAACAACAAACAACAAACAACAAACAACAAACAACAACAACAAACAACAAACAACAAACAACAAACAACAAACAACAAACAACAAACAACAAACAACAAACAACAAACAACAAACAACAAACAACAAACAACAAACCACAAACAACAAACAACAAACAACAAACAACAAACAACGAAGAACAAACAACAAACAACAAACAACGAAGAACAAACAACAAACAACTAAGAACAAACAACGAAGAACAAACAACGAAGAACAAACAACAAACAACGAAGAACAAACAACAAACAACGAAGAACAAACAACAAACAACGAAGAACAAACAACAAACAACGAAGAACAAACAACAAACAACAAACAACAAACAACAAACAACAAACAACAAACAACAAACAACAAACAACAAACAACAAACAACAAACAACAAACAACAAACAACAAACAACAAACAACAAACAACAAACAACGAACAACAAACAACAAACAACAAACAACAAACAACAAACAACAAACAACAAACAACAAACAACAAACAACAAACAACAAACAACAAACAACAAACAACAAACAACAAACAACAAACAACAAACAACAAACAACAAACAACAAACAACAAACAACAAACAACAAACAACAAACAACAAACAACAAACAACAAACAACAAACAACAAACAACAAACAACAAACAACAAACAACAAACAACAAACAACAAACAACAAACAACAAACAACAAACAACAAACAACAAACAACAAACAACAAACAACAAACAACAAACAACAAACAACAAACAACGAAGAACAAACAACAAACAACGAAGAACAAACAACAAACAACGAAGAACAAACAACAAACCACAAACAACAAACAACAAACAACAAACAACAAACAACAAACAACAAACAACAAACAACAAACAACGAAGAACAAACAACAAACAACAAACAACAAACAACAAACAACAAACAACAAACAACAAACAACAAACAACAAACAACAAACAACAAACAACAAACAACAAACAACAAACAACAAACAACAAACAACAAACAACAAACAACAAACAACAAACAACAAACAACAAACAACAAACAACAAACAACAAACAACAAACAACAAACAACAAACAACAAACAACAAACAACAAACAACAAACAACAAACAACAAACAACAAACAACAAACAACAAACAACAAACAACAAACAACAAACAACAAACAACAAACAACAAACAACAAACAACAAACAACAAACAACAAACAACAAACAACAAACAACAAACAACAAACAACAAACAACAAACAACAAACAACAAACAACAAACAACAAACAACAAACAACAAACAACAAACAACAAACAACAAACAACAAACAACAAACAACAAACAACAAACAACAAACAACAAACAACAAACAACAAACAACAAACAACAAACAACAAACAACAAACAACAAACAACAAACAACAACAACAACAAACAACAAACAACAAACAACAAACAACAAACAACAAACAACAAACAACAAACAACAAACAACAAACAACAAACAACAAACAACAAACAACAAACAACAAACAACAAACAACAAACAACAAACAACAAACAACAAACCACAAACAACAAACAACAAACAACAAACAACAAACAACGAAGAACAAACAACAAACAACAAACAACGAAGAACAAACAACAAACAACTAAGAACAAACAACGAAGAACAAACAACGAAGAACAAACAACAAACAACGAAGAACAAACAACAAACAACGAAGAACAAACAACAAACAACGAAGAACAAACAACAAACAACGAAGAACAAACAACAAACAACAAACAACAAACAACAAACAACAAACAACAAACAACAAACAACAAACAACAAACAACAAACAACAAACAACAAACAACAAACAACAAACAACAAACAACAAACAACAAACAACAAACAACAAACAACAAACAACAAACAACAAACAACAAACAACAAACAACAAACAACAAACAACAAACAACAAACAACAAACAACAAACAACAAACAACAAACAACAAACAACAAACAACAAACAACAAACAACAAACAACAAACAACAAACAACAAACAACAAACAACAAACAACAAACAACAAACAACAAACAACAAACAACAAACAACAAACAACAAACAACAAACAACAAACAACAAACAACAAACAACAAACAACAAACAACAAACAACAAACAACAAACAACAAACAACGAAGAACAAACAACAAACAACGAAGAACAAACAACAAACAACGAAGAACAAACAACAAACCACAAACAACAAACAACAAACAACAAACAACAAACAACAAACAACAAACAACAAACAACAAACAACAAACAACAAACAACAAACAACAAACAACAAACAACAAACAACAAACAACAAACAACAAACAACAAACAACAAACAACAAACAACAAACAACAAACAACAAACAACAAACAACAAACAACAAACAACAAACAACAAACAACAAACAACAAACAACAAACAACAAACAACAAACAACAAACAACAAACAACAAACAACAAACAACAAACAACAAACAACAAACAACAAACAACAAACAACAAACAACAAACAACAAACAACAAACAACAAACAACAACAACAAACAACAAACAACAAACAACAAACAACAAACAACAAACAACAAACAACAAACAACAAACAACAAACAACAAACAACAAACAACAAACAACAAACAACAAACAACAAACAACAAACAACAAACAACAAACAACAAACAACAACAACAAACAACAAACAACAAACAACAAACAACAAACAACAAACAACAAACAACAAACAACAAACAACAAACAACAAACAACAAACAACAAACAACAAACAACAAACAACAAACAACAAACAACAAACAACAAACAACAAACAACAAACAACAAACAACAAACAACAAACAACAAACAACAAACAACAAACAACAAACAACAAACAACAAACAACAAACAACAAACAACAAACAACAAACAACAAACAACAAACAACAAACAACAAACAACAAACAACAAACAACAAACAACAAACAACAAACAACAAACAACAAACAACAAACAACAAACAACAAACAACAAACAACAAACAACAACAAACAACAAACAACAAACAACAAACAACAAACAACAAACAACAAACAACAAACAACAAACAACAAACAACAAACAACAAACAACAAACAACAAACAACAAACAACAAACAACAAACAACAAACAACAAACAACAAACAACAAACAACAAACAACAAACAACAAACAACAAACAACAAACAACAAACAACAAACAACAAACAACAAACAACAAACAACAAACAACAAACAACAAACAACAAACAACAAACAACAAACAACAAACAACAAACAACAAACAACAAACAACAAACAACAAACAACAAACAACAAACAACAAACAACAAACAACAAACAACAAACAACAAACAACAAACAACAAACAACAAACAACAAACAACAAACAACAAACAACAAACAACAAACAACAAACAACAAACAACAAACAACAAACAACAAACAACAAACAACAAACAACAAACAACAAACAACAAACAACAAACAACAAACAACAAACAACAAACAACAAACAACAAACAACAAACAACAAACAACAAACAACAAACAACAAACAACAAACAACAAACAACAAACAACAAACAACAAACAACAAACAACAAACAACAAACAACAAACAACAAACAACAAACAACAAACAAAAACAACAAACAACAAACAACAAACAACAAACAACAAACAACAAACAACAAACAACAAACAACAAACAACAAACAAAACAACAAACAACAAACAACAACAACAAACAACAAACAACAAACAACAAACAACAAACACAAACAACAAACAACAAACAACAAACAACAAACAACAAACAACAAACAACAAACAACAAACAACAAACAACAAACAACAAACAACAAACAACAAACAACAAACAACAAACAACAAACAACAAACAACAAACAACAAACAACAAACAACAAACAACAAACAACAAACAACAAACAACAAACAACAAACAACAAACAACAAACAACAAACAACAAACAACAAACAACAAACAACAAACAACAAACAACAAACAACAAACAACAAACAACAAACAACAAACAACAAACAACAAACAACAAACAACAAACAACAAACAACAAACAACAAACAACAAACAACAAACAACAAACAACAAACAACAAACAACAAACAACAAACAACAAACAACAAACAACAAACAACAAACAACAAACAACAAACAACAAACAACAAACAACAAACAACAAACAACAAACAACAAACAACAAACAACAAACAACAAACAACAAACAACAAACAACAAACAACAAACAACAAACAACAAACAACAAACAACAAACAACAAACAACAAACAACAAACAACAAACAACAAACAACAAACAACAAACAACAAACAACAAACAACAAACAACAAACAACAAACAACAAACAACAAACAACAAACAACAAACAACAAACAACAAACAACAAACAACAAACAACAAACAACAAAGAACAAAGAACAAACAACAAACAACAAAGAACAAACAACAAACAACAAACAACAAACAACAAACAACAAACAACAAACAACAAACAACAAACAACAAACAACAAACAACAAACAACAAACAACAAACAACAAACAACAAACAACAAACAACGAACAACAAACAACGAACAACGAACAACGAACAACAAACAACAAACAACAAACAACAAACAACAAACAACAAACAACAAACAACAAACAACAAACAACAAACAACAAACAACAAACAACAAACAACAAACAACAAACAACAAACAACAAACAACAAACAACAAACAACAAACAACAAACAACAAACAACAAACAACAAACAACAAACAACAAACAACAAACAACAAACAACAAACAACAAACAACAAACAACAAACAACAAACAACAAACAACAAACAACAAACAACAAACAACAAACAACAAACAACAAACAACAAACAACAAACAACAAACAACAAACAACAAACAACAAACAACAAACAACAAACAACAAACAACAAACAACAAACAACAAACAACAAACAACAAACAACAAACAACAAACAACAAACAACAAACAACAAACAACAAACCACAAACAACAAACAACAAACAACAAACAACAAACAACGAAGAACAAACAACAAACAACAAACAACGAAGAACAAACAACAAACAACTAAGAACAAACAACGAAGAACAAACAACGAAGAACAAACAACAAACAACGAAGAACAAACAACAAACAACGAAGAACAAACAACAAACAACGAAGAACAAACAACAAACAACGAAGAACAAACAACAAACAACAAACAACAAACAACAAACAACAAACAACAAACAACAAACAACAAACAACAAACAACAAACAACAAACAACAAACAACAAACAACAAACAACAAACAACAAACAACAAACAACAAACAACAAACAACAAACAACAAACAACAAACAACAAACAACAAACAACAAACAACAAACAACAAACAACAAACAACAAACAACAAACAACAAACAACAAACAACAAACAACAAACAACAAACAACAAACAACAAACAACAAACAACAAACAACAAACAACAAACAACAAACAACAAACAACAAACAACAAACAACCAAACAACAAACAACAAACAACAAACAACAAACAACAAACAACAAACAACAAACAACAAACAACAAACAACAAACAACAAACAACAAACAACAAACAACAAACAACAAACAACGAAGAACAAACAACAAACAACGAAGAACAAACAACAAACAACGAAGAACAAACAACAAACCACAAACAACAAACAACAAACAACAAACAACAAACAACAAACAACAAACAACAAACAACAAACAACAAACAACAAACAACAAACAACAAACAACAAACAACAAACAACAAAGCAACAAACAACAAACAACAAACAACAAACAACAAACAACAAACAACAAACAACAAACAACAAACAACAAACAACAAACAACAAACAACAAACAACAAACAACAAACAACAAACAACAAACAACAAACAACAAACAACAAACAACAAACAACAAACAACAAACAACAAACAACAAACAACAAACAACAAACAACAACAAACAACAAACAACAAACAACAAACAACAAACAACAAACAACAAACAACAAACAACAAACAACAAACAACAAACAACAAACAACAAACAACAAACAACAAACAACAAACAACAAACAACAAACAACAAACAACAAACAACAAACAACAAACAACAAACAACAAACAACAAACAACAAACAACAAACAAACAACAAACAACAAACAACAAACAACAAACAACAAACAACAAACAACAAACAACAAACAACAACAACAAACAACAAACAACAAACAACAAACAACAAACAACAAACAACAAACAACAAACAACAAACAACAAACAACAAACAACAAACAACAAACAACAAACAACAAACAACAAACAACAAACAACAAACAACAAACAACAAACAACAACAACAAACAACAAACAACAAACAACAAACAACAAACAACAAACAACAAACAACAAACAACAAACAACAAACAACAAACAACAAACAACAAACAACAAACAACAAACAACAAACAACAAACAACAAACAACAAACAACAAACAACAAACAAAACAACAAACAACAAACAACAAACAACAAACAACAAACAACAAACAACAAACAACAAACAACAAACAACAAACACAAACAACAAACAACAAACAACAAACAACAAACAACAAACAACAAACAACAAACAACAAACAACAAACAACAAACAACAAACAACAAACAACAAACAACAAACAACAAACAACAAACAACAAACAACAAACAACAAACAACAAACAACAAACAACAAACAACAAACAACAAACAACAAACAACAAACAACAAACAACAAACAACAAACAACAAACAACAAACAACAAACAACAAACAACAAACAACAAACAACAAACAACAAACAACAAACAACAAACAACAAACAACAAACAACAAACAACAAACAACAAACAACAAACAACAAACAACAAACAACAAACAACAAACAACAAACAACAAACAACAAACAACAAACAACAAACAACAAACAACAAACAACAAACAACAAACAACAAACAACAAACAACAAACAACAAACAACAAACAACAAACAACAAACAACAAACAACAAACAACAAACAACAAACAACAAACAACAAACAACAAACAACAAACAACAAACAACAAACAACAAACAACAAACAACAAACAACAAACAACAAACAACAAACAACAAACAACAAACAACAAACAACAAACAACAAACAACAAACAACAAACAACAAACAACAAACAACAAACAACAAACAACAAACAACAAACAACAAACAACAAACAACAAACAACAAACAACAAACAACAAACAACAAACAACAAACAACAAACAACAAACAACAAACAACAAACAACAAACAACAAACAACAAACAACAAACAACAAACAACAAACAACAAACAACAAACAACAAACAACAAACAACAACAACAAACAACAAACAACAAACAACAAACAACAAACAACAAACAACAAACAACAAACAACAAACAACAAACAACAAACAACAAACAACAAACAACAAACAACAAACAACAAACAACAAACAACAAACAACAAACAACAAACAACAAACAACAAACAACAAACAACAAACAACAAACAACAAACAACAAACAACAAACAACAAACAACAAACAACAAACAACAAACAACAAACAACAAACAACAAACAACAAACAACAAACAACAAACAACAAACAACAAACAACAAACAACAAACAACAAACAACAAACAACAAACAACAAACAACAAACAACAAACAACAAACAACAAACAACAAACAACAAACAACAAACAACAAACAACAAACAACAAACAACAAACAACAAACAACAAACAACAAACAACAAACAACAAACAACAAACAACAAACAACAAACAACAAACAACAAACAACAAACAACAAACAACAAACAACAAACAACAAACAACAAACAACAAACAACAAACAACAAACAACAAACAACAAACAACAAACAACAAAGAACAAAGAACAAACAACAAACAACAAAGAACAAACAACAAACAACAAACAACAAACAACAAACAACAAACAACAAACAACAAACAACAAACAACAAACAACAAACAACAAACAACAAACAACAAACAACAAACAACAAACAACAAACAACGAACAACAAACAACGAACAACGAACAACGAACAACAAACAACAAACAACAAACAACAAACAACAAACAACAAACAACAAACAACAAACAACAAACAACAAACAACAAACAACAAACAACAAACAACAAACAACAAACAACAAACAACAAACAACAAACAACAAACAACAAACAACAAACAACAAACAACAAACAACAAACAACAAACAACAAACAACAAACAACAAACAACAAACAACAAACAACAAACAACAAACAACAAACAACAAACAACAAACAACAAACAACAAACAACAAACAACAAACAACAAACAACAAACAACAAACAACAAACAACAAACAACAAACAACAAACAACAAACAACAAACAACAAACAACAAACAACAAACAACAAACAACAAACAACAAACAACAAACAACAAACAACAAACAACAAACAACAAACAACAAACCACAAACAACAAACAACAAACAACAAACAACAAACAACGAAGAACAAACAACAAACAACAAACAACGAAGAACAAACAACAAACAACTAAGAACAAACAACGAAGAACAAACAACGAAGAACAAACAACAAACAACGAAGAACAAACAACAAACAACGAAGAACAAACAACAAACAACGAAGAACAAACAACAAACAACGAAGAACAAACAACAAACAACAAACAACAAACAACAAACAACAAACAACAAACAACAAACAACAAACAACAAACAACAAACAACAAACAACAAACAACAAACAACAAACAACAAACAACAAACAACAAACAACAAACAACAAACAACAAACAACAAACAACAAACAACAAACAACAAACAACAAACAACAAACAACAAACAACAAACAACAAACAACAAACAACAAACAACAAACAACAAACAACAAACAACAAACAACAAACAACAAACAACAAACAACAAACAACAAACAACAAACAACAAACAACAAACAACAAACAACAAACAACAAACAACAAACAACAAACAACAAACAACAAACAACAAACAACAAACAACAAACAACAAACAACAAACAACAAACAACAAACAACAAACAACAAACAACAAACAACGAAGAACAAACAACAAACAACGAAGAACAAACAACAAACAACGAAGAACAAACAACAAACCACAAACAACAAACAACAAACAACAAACAACAAACAACAAACAACAAACAACAAACAACAAACAACAAACAACAAACAACAAACAACAAACAACAAACAACAAACAACAAACAACAAACAACAAACAACAAACAACAAACAACAAACAACAAACAACAAACAACAAACAACAAACAACAAACAACAAACAACAAACAACAAACAACAAACAACAAACAACAAACAACAAACAACAAACAACAAACAACAAACAACAAACAACAAACAACAAACAACAAACAACAAACAACAAACAACAAACAACAAACAACAAACAACAAACAACAAACAACAAACAACAAACAACAAACAACAAACAACAAACAACAAACAACAAACAACAAACAACAAACAACAAACAACAAACAACAAACAACAAACAACAAACAACGAACAACGAACAACGAACAACGAACAACGAACAACGAACAACGAACAACAAACAACAAACAACAAACAACAAACAACAAACAACAAACAACAAACAACAAACAACAAACAACAAACAACAAACAACAAACAACGAAGAACAAACAACAAACAACTAAGAACAAACAACGAAGAACAAACAACAAACAACGAAGAACAAACAACAAACAACGAAGAACAAACAACAAACAACGAAGAACAAACAACAAACAACGAAGAACAAACAACAAACAACGAAGAACAAACAACAAACAACGAAGAACAAACAACCAACAACGAAGAAAAAACAACAAACAACGAAGTACAAACAACAAACAACGAAGAACAAACAACAAACAACGAAGAACAAACAACAAACAACGAAGAACAAACAACGAACAACGAAGAACAAACAACAAACAACGAAGAACAAACAACAAACAACGAAGAACAAACAACAAACAACGAAGAACAAACAACAAACAACGAAGAACAAACAACAAACAACGAAGAACAAACAACAAACAACGAAGAACAAACAACAAACAACGAAGAACAAACAACAAACAACAAACAACAAACAACAAAGAACAAACAACAAACAACAAATAACGAAGAACAAACAACAAAGAACGAAGAACAAACAACAAACAACGAAGAACAAACAACAAACAACAAACAACGAAGAACAAACAACAAACAACAAACAACGAAGAACAAACAACAAACAACGAAGAACAAACAACAAACAACGAAGAACAAACAACAAACAACAAACAACGAAGAACAAACAACAAACAACAAACAACGAAGAACAAACAACAAACAACGAAGAACAAACAACAAACAACGAAGAACAAACAACAAACAACGAAGAACAAACAACAAACAACGAAGAACAAACAACAAACAACGAAGAACAAACAACAAACAACGAAGAACAAACAACAAACAACGAAGAACAAACAACAAACAACGAAGAACAAACAACAAACAACGAAGAACAAACAACAAACAACGAAGAACAAACAACAAACAACGAAGAACAAACAACAAACAACGAAGAACAAACAACAAACAACGAAGAACAAACAACAAACAACGAAGAACAAACAACAAACAACGAAGAACAAACAACAAACAACGAAGAACAAACAACAAACATCGAAGAACAAACAACAAACAACGAAGAACAAACAACAAACAACGAAGAACAAACAACAAACAACGAAGAACAAACAACAAACAACGAAGAACAAACAACAAACAACGAAGAACAAACAACAAACAACGAAGAACAAACAACAAACAACGAAGAACAAACAACAAACAACGAAGAACAAACAACAAACAACGAAGAACAAACAACAAACAACGAAGAACAAACAACAAACAACGAAGAACAAACAACAAACAACGAAGGACAAACAACAAACAACGAAGAACAAACAACAAACAACGAAGAACAAACAACAAACAACGAAGAACAAACAACAAACAACGAAGAACAAACAACAAACAACGAAGAACAAACAACAAACAACGAAGAACAAACAACAAACAACAAACAACGAAGAACAAACAACAAACAACGAAGAACAAACAACAAACAACGAAGAACAAACAACAAACAACGAAGAACAAACAACAAACAACGAAGAACAAACAACAAACAACGAAGAACAAACAACAAACAACGAAGAACAAACAACAAACAACGAAGAACAAACAACAAACAACGAAGAACAAACAACAAACAACGAAGAACAAACAACAAACAACGAAGAACAAACAACAAACCACAAACAACTAACAACAAACAACAAACAACAAACAACAAACAACAAACAACAAACAACAAACAACAAACAACAAACAACAAACAACAAACAACAAACAACAAACAACAAACAACAAACAACAAACAACAAACAACAAACAACAAACAACAAACAACAAACAACAAACAACAAACAACAAACAACAAACAACAAACAACAAACAACAAACAACAAACCACAAACAACAAACAACAAACAACAAACAACAAACAACGAAGAACAAACAACAAACAACAAACAACGAAGAACAAACAACAAACAACTAAGAACAAACAACGAAGAACAAACAACAAACAACGAAGAACAAACAACAAACAACGAAGAACAAACAACAAACAACGAAGAACAAACAACAAACAACGAAGAACAAACAACAAACAACGAAGAACAAACAACAAACAACGAAGAACAAACAACAAACAACGAAGAACAAACAACAAACAACGAAGAAAAAACAACAAACAACGAAGTACAAACAACAAACAACGAAGAACAAACAACAAACAACGAAGAACAAACAACAAACAACGAAGAACAAACAACGAACAACGAAGAGCAAACAACAAACAACGAAGAACAAACAACAAACAACGAAGAACAAACAACAAACAACGAAGAACAAACAACAAACAACGAAGAACAAACAACAAACAACGAAGAACAAACTACAAACAACGAAGAACAAACAACAAACAACGAAGAACAAACAACAAACAACAAACAACAAAGAACAAACAACAAACAACGAAGAACAAACAACAAACAACAAATAACGAAGAACAAACAACAAAGAACGAAGAACAAACAACAAACAACGAAGAACAAACAACAAACAACGAAGAACAAACAACAAACAACAAACAACGAAGAACAAACAACAAACAACAAACAACGAAGAACAAACAACAAACAACGAAGAACAAACAACAAACAACGAAGAACAAACAACAAACAACAAACAACGAAGAACAAACAACAAACAACGAAGAACAAACAACAAACAACAAACAACGAAGAACAAACAACAAACAACAAACAACGAAGAACAAACAACAAACAACGAAGAACAAACAACAAACAACGAAGAACAAACAACAAACAACGAAGAACAAACAACAAACAACGAAGAACAAACAACAACCAACGAAGAACAAACAACAAACAACGAAGAACAAACAACAAACAACGAAGAACAAACAACAAACAACGAAGAACAAACAACAACCAACGAAGAACAAACAACAAACAACGAAGAACAAACAACAAACAACGAAGAACAAACAACAAACAACGAAGAACAAACAACAAACAACGAAGAACAAACAACAAACAACGAAGAACAAACAACAAACAACGAAGAACAAACAACAAACATCGAAGAACAAACAACAAACAACGAAGAACAAACAACAAACAACGAAGAACAAACAACAAACAACGAAGAACAAACAACAAACAACGAAGAACAAACAACAAACAACGAAGAACAAACAACAAACAACGAAGAACAAACAACAAACAACGAAGAACAAACAACAAACAACGAAGAACAAACAACAAACAACGAAGAACAAACAACAAACAACGAAGAACAAACAACAAACAACAAACGACGAAGAACAAACAACAAACAACAAACAACGAAGAACAAATAACAAACAACGAAGAACAAACAACGAAGAACAAACAACGAAGAACAAACAACAAACAACAAACAACGAAGAACAAACAACAAACAACAAACAACAAACAACGAAGCACAAACAACAAACAACAAACAACGAAGAACAAACAACAAACAACAAACAACGAAGAACAAACAACAAACAACGAAGAACAAACAACAAACAACGAAGAACAAACAACAAACAACAAACGACGAAGAACAAACAACAAACAACAAACAACGAAGAACAAACAACAAACAACGAAGAACAAACAACGAAGAACAAACAACAAACAACAAACAACGAAGAACAAACAACAAACAACAAACAACAAACAACAAACAACGAAGAACAAACAACAAACAACAAACAACGAAGAACAAACAACAAACAACAAACAACGAAGAACAAACAACAAACAACGAAGAACAAACAACAAACAACGAAGAACAAACAACAAACAACGAAGAACAAACAACGAAGAACAAACAACGAAGAACGAACAACGAAGAACAAACAACGAAGAACAAACAACGAAGAACAAACAACGAAGAACAAACAACGAAGAACAAACAACGAAGAACAAACAACGAAGAACAAACAACGAAGAACAAACAACGAAGAACAAACAACGAAGAACAAACAACGAAGAACAAACAACGAAGAACAAACAACGAAGAACAAACAACGAAGAACAAACAACGAAGAACAAGCAACGAAGAACAAACAACGAAGAACAAACAACGAAGAACAAACAACGAAGAACAAACAACGAAGAACAAACAACGAAGAACAAACAACAAACAACAAACAACGATGAACAAACAACAAACAACAAACAACGAAGAACAAACAACGAAGAACAAACAACAAACAAGAAACAACGAAGAACAAACAACAAACAACGAAGAACAAACAACAAACAACAAACAACAAACAACAAACCACAAACAACAAACAACAAACAACAAACAACAAACAACAAACAACAAACAACGAAGAACAAACAACAAACAACAAACAACGAAGAACAAACAACAAACAACTAAGAACAAACAACGAAGAACAAACAACAAACAACGAAGAACAAACAACAAACAACGAGGAACAAACAACAAACAACGAAGAACAAACAACAAACAACGAAGAACAAACAACAAACAACGAAGAACAAACAACAAACAACGAAGAACAAACAACAAACAACGAAGAACAAACAACAAACAACGAAGAACAAACAACAAACAACGAAGAAAAAACAACAAACAACGAAGTACAAACAACAAACAACGAAGAACAAACAACAAACAACGAAGAACAAACAACAAACAACGAAGAACAAACAACGAACAACGAAGAGCAAACAACAAACAACGAAGAACAAACAACAAACAACGAAGAACAAACAACAAACAACGAAGAACAAACAACAAACAACGAAGAACAAACAACAAACAACAAAGAACAAACAACAAACAACGAAGAACAAACAACAAACAACGAAGAACAAACAACAAACAACGAAGAACAAACAATAAACAACAAACAACAAAGAACAAACAACAAACAACGAAGAACAAACAACAAACAACAAATAACGAAGAACAAACAACAAAGAACGAAGAACAAACAACGAAGAACAAACAACAAACAACGAAGAACAAACAACAAACAACAAACAACGAAGAACAAACAACAAACAACAAACAACGAAGAACAAACAACAAACAACGAAGAACAAACAACAAACAACGAAGAACAAACAACAAACAACAAACAACGAAGAACAAACAACAAACAACAAACAACGAAGAACAAACAACAAACAACGAAGAACAAACAACAAACAACGAAGAACAAACAACAAACAACGAAGAACAAACAACAAACAACGAAGAACAAACAACAAACAACGAAGAACAAACAACAAACAACGAAGAACAAACAACAAACAACGAAGAACAAACAACAAACAACGAAGAACAAACAACAAACAACGAAGAACAAACAACAAACAACGAAGAACAAACAACAAACAACGAAGAACAAACAACAAACAACGAAGAACAAACAACAAACAACGAAGAACAAACAACAAACAACGAAGAACAAACAACAAACAACGAAGAACAAACAACAAACAACGAAGAACAAACAACAAACTACGAAGAACAAACAACAAACATCGAAGAACAAACAACAAACAACGAAGAACAAACAACAAACAACGAAGAACAAACAACAAACAACGAAGAACAAACAACAAACAACGAAGAACAAACAACAAACAACGAAGAACAAACAACAAACAACGAAGAACAAACAACAAACAACGAAGAACAAACAACAAACAACGAAGAACAAACAACAAACAACGAAGAACAAACAACAAACAACAAACGACGAAGAACAAACAACAAACAACAAACAACGAAGAACAAATAACAAACAACGAAGAACAAACAACGAAGAACAAACAACGAAGAACAAACAACAAACAACAAACAACGAAGAACAAACAACAAACAACAAACAACGAAGAACAAACAACAAACAACAAACAACGAAGAACAAACAACAAACAACAAACAACGAAGAACAAACAACAAACAACAAACAACGAAGAACAAACAACAAACAACGAAGAACAAACAACAAACAACGAAGAACAAACAACAAACAACAAACGACGAAGAACAAACAACAAACAACAAACAACGAAGAACAAACAACAAACAACGAAGAACAAACAACGAAGAACAAACAACAAACAACAAACAACGAAGAACAAACAACAAACAACAAACAACAAACAACAAACAACGAAGAACAAACAACAAACAACAAACAACGAAGAACAAACAACAAACAACAAACAACGAAGAACAAACAACAAACAACGAAGAACAAACAACAAACAACGAAGAACAAACAACAAACAACGAAGAACAAACAACGAAGAACAAACAACGAAGAACAAACAACGAAGAACAAACAACGAAGAACAAACAACGAAGAACAAACAACGAAAAACAAACAACGAAGAACAAACAACGAAGAACAAACAACGAAGAACAAACAACGAAGAACAAACAACGAAGAACAAACAACGAAGAACAAACAACGAAGAACGAACAACGAAGAACAAGCAACGAAGAACAAACAACGAAGAACAAACAACGAAGAACAAACAACGAAGAACAAACAACGAAGAACAAACAACGAAGAACAAACAACGAAGAACAAACAACAAACAACAAACAACAAACAACAAACAACAAACAACAAACAACAAACAACAAACAACAAACAACAAACAACAAACAACAAACAACAAACAACAAACAACAAACAACAAACAACAAACAACAAACAACAAACAACAAACAACAAACAACAAACAACAAACAACAAACAACAAACAACAAACAACAAACAACAAACAACAAACAACAAACAACAAACAACAAACAACAAACAACAAACAACAAACAACAAACAACAAACAACAAACAACAAACAACAAACAACAAACAACAAACAACAAACAACAAACAACAAACAACAAACAACAAACAACAAACAACAAACAACAAACAACAAACAACAAACAACAAACAACAAACAACAAACAACAAACAACAAACAACAAACAACAAACAACAAACAACAAACAACAAACAACAAACAACAAACAACAAACAACAAACAACAAACAACAAACAACAAACAACAAACAACAAACAACAAACAACAAACAACAAACAACAAACAACAAACAACAAACAACAAACAACAAACAACAAACAACAAACAACAAACAACAAACAACAAACAACAAACAACAAACAACAAACAACAAACAACAAACAACAAACAACAAACAACAAACAACAAACAACAAACAACAAACAACAAACAACAAACAACAAACAACAAACAACAAACAACAAACAACAAACAACAAACAACAAACAACAAACAACAAACAACAAACAACAAACAACAAACAACAAACAACAAACAACAAACAACAAACAACAAACAACAAACAACAAACAACAAACAACAAACAACAAACAACAAACAACAAACAACAAACAACAAACAACAAACAACAAACAACAAACAACAAACAACAAACAACAAACAACAAACAACAAACAACAAACAACAAACAACAAACAACAAACAACAAACAACAAACAACAAACAACAAACAACAAACAACAAACAACAAACAACAAACAACAAACAACAAACAACAAACAACAAACAACAAACAACAAACAACAAACAACAAACAACAAACAACAAACAACAAACAACAAACAACAAACAACAAACAACAAACAACAAACAACAAACAACAAACAACAAACAACAAACAACAAACAACAAACAACAAACAACAAACAACAAACAACAAACAACAAACAACAAACAACAAACAACAAACAACAAACAACAAACAACAAACAACAAACAACAAACAACAAACAACAAACAACAAACAACAAACAACAAACAACAAACAACAAACAACAAACAACAAACAACAAACAACAAACAACAAACAACAAACAACAAACAACAAACAACAAACAACAAACAACAAACAACAAACAACAAACAACAAACAACAAACAACAAACAACAAACAACGAAGAACAAACAACAAACAACAAACAACAAACAACAAACAACAAACAACAAACAACAAACAACAAACAACAAACAACAAACAACAAACAACAAACAACAAACAACAAACAACAAACAACAAACAACAAACAACAAACAACAAACAACAAACAACAAACAACAAACAACAAACAACAAACAACAAACAACAAACAACAAACAACAAACAACAAACAACAAACAACAAACAACAAACAACAAACAACAAACAACAAACAACAAACAACAAACAACAAACAACAAACAACAAACAACAAACAACAAACAACAAACAACAAACAACAAACAACAAACAACAAACAACAAACAACAAACAACAAACAACAAACAACAAACAACAAACAACGAACAACGAACAACGAACAACGAACAACGAACAACGAACAACAAACAACAAACAACAAACAACAAACAACAAACAACAAACAACAAACAACAAACAACAAACAACAAACAACGAACAACGAAGAACAAACAACAAACAACTAAGAACAAACAACGAAGAACAAACAACAAACAACGAAGAACAAACAACAAACAACGAAGAACAAACAACAAACAACGAAGAACAAACAACAAACAACGAAGAACAAACAACAAACAACGAAGAACAAACAACAAACAACGAAGAACAAACAACCAACAACGAAGAAAAAACAACAAACAACGAAGTACAAACAACAAACAACGAAGAACAAACAACAAACAACGAAGAACAAACAACAAACAACGAAGAACAAACAACGAACAACGAAGAACAAACAACAAACAACGAAGAACAAACAACAAACAACGAAGAACAAACAACAAACAACGAAGAACAAACAACAAACAACGAAGAACAAACAACAAACAACGAAGAACAAACAACAAACAACGAAGAACAAACAACAAACAACGAAGAACAAACAACAAACAACAAACAACAAACAACAAAGAACAAACAACAAACAACAAATAACGAAGAACAAACAACAAAGAACGAAGAACAAACAACAAACAACGAAGAACAAACAACAAACAACGAAGAACAAACAACAAACAACAAACAACGAAGAACAAACAACAAACAACAAACAACGAAGAACAAACAACAAACAACGAAGAACAAACAACAAACAACGAAGAACAAACAACAAACAACAAACAACGAAGAGCAAACAACAAACAACAAACAACGAAGAACAAACAACAAACAACGAAGAACAAACAACAAACAACGAAGAACAAACAACAAACAACGAAGAACAAACAACAAACAACGAAGAACAAACAACAAACAACGAAGAACAAACAACAAACAACGAAGAACAAACAACAAACAACGAAGAACAAACAACAAACAACGAAGAACAAACAACAAACAACGAAGAACAAACAACAAACAACGAAGAACAAACAACAAACAACGAAGAACAAACAACAAACAACGAAGAACAAACAACAAACAACGAAGAACAAACAACAAACAACGAAGAACAAACAACAAACAACGAAGAACAAACAACAAACAACGAAGAACAAACAACAAACATCGAAGAACAAACAACAAACAACGAAGAACAAACAACAAACAACGAAGAACAAACAACAAACAACGAAGAACAAACAACAAACAACGAAGAACAAACAACAAACAACGAAGAACAAACAACAAACAACGAAGAACAAACAACAAACAACGAAGAACAAACAACAAACAACGAAGAACAAACAACAAACAACGAAGAACAAACAACAAACAACGAAGAACAAACAACAAACAACGAAGAACAAACAACAAACAACGAAGGACAAACAACAAACAACGAAGAACAAACAACAAACAACGAAGAACAAACAACAAACAACGAAGAACAAACAACAAACAACGAAGAACAAACAACAAACAACGAAGAACAAACAACAAACAACGAAGAACAAACAACAAACAACAAACAACGAAGAACAAACAACAAACAACGAAGAACAAACAACAAACAACGAAGAACAAACAACAAACAACGAAGAACAAACAACAAACAACGAAGAACAAACAACAAACAACGAAGAACAAACAACAAACAACGAAGAACAAACAACAAACAACGAAGAACAAACAACAAACAACGAAGAACAAACAACAAACAACGAAGAACAAACAACAAACAACGAAGAACAAACAACAAACCACAAACAACTAACAACAAACAACAAACAACAAACAACAAACAACAAACAACAAACAACAAACAACAAACAACAAACAACAAACAACAAACAACAAACAACAAACAACAAACAACAAACAACAAACAACAAACAACAAACAACAAACAACAAACAACAAACAACAAACAACAAACAACAAACAACAAACAACAAACAACAAACCACAAACAACAAACAACAAACAACAAACAACAAACAACGAAGAACAAACAACAAACAACAAACAACGAAGAACAAACAACAAACAACTAAGAACAAACAACGAAGAACAAACAACAAACAACGAAGAACAAACAACAAACAACGAAGAACAAACAACAAACAACGAAGAACAAACAACAAACAACGAAGAACAAACAACAAACAACGAAGAACAAACAACAAACAACGAAGAACAAACAACAAACAACGAAGAACAAACAACAAACAACGAAGAAAAAACAACAAACAACGAAGTACAAACAACAAACAACGAAGAACAAACAACAAACAACGAAGAACAAACAACAAACAACGAAGAACAAACAACGAACAACGAAGAGCAAACAACAAACAACGAAGAACAAACAACAAACAACGAAGAACAAACAACAAACAACGAAGAACAAACAACAAACAACGAAGAACAAACAACAAACAACGAAGAACAAACTACAAACAACGAAGAACAAACAACAAACAACGAAGAACAAACAACAAACAACAAACAACAAAGAACAAACAACAAACAACGAAGAACAAACAACAAACAACAAATAACGAAGAACAAACAACAAAGAACGAAGAACAAACAACAAACAACGAAGAACAAACAACAAACAACGAAGAACAAACAACAAACAACAAACAACGAAGAACAAACAACAAACAACAAACAACGAAGAACAAACAACAAACAACGAAGAACAAACAACAAACAACGAAGAACAAACAACAAACAACAAACAACGAAGAACAAACAACAAACAACGAAGAACAAACAACAAACAACAAACAACGAAGAACAAACAACAAACAACAAACAACGAAGAACAAACAACAAACAACGAAGAACAAACAACAAACAACGAAGAACAAACAACAAACAACGAAGAACAAACAACAAACAACGAAGAACAAACAACAACCAACGAAGAACAAACAACAAACAACGAAGAACAAACAACAAACAACGAAGAACAAACAACAAACAACGAAGAACAAACAACAACCAACGAAGAACAAACAACAAACAACGAAGAACAAACAACAAACAACGAAGAACAAACAACAAACAACGAAGAACAAACAACAAACAACGAAGAACAAACAACAAACAACGAAGAACAAACAACAAACAACGAAGAACAAACAACAAACAACGAAGAACAAACAACAAACAACGAAGAACAAACAACAAACAACGAAGAACAAACAACAAACAACGAAGAACAAACAACAAACAACGAAGAACAAACAACAAACATCGAAGAACAAACAACAAACAACGAAGAACAAACAACAAACAACGAAGAACAAACAACGAAGAACAAACAACAAACAACGAAGAACAAACAACAAACAACGAAGAACAAACAACAAACAACGAAGAACAAACAACAAACAACGAAGAACAAACAACAAACAACGAAGAACAAACAACAAACAACGAAGAACAAACAACAAACAACGAAGAACAAACAACAAACAACGAAGAACAAACAACAAACAACAAACGACGAAGAACAAACAACAAACAACAAACAACGAAGAACAAATAACAAACAACGAAGAACAAACAACGAAGAACAAACAACGAAGAACAAACAACAAACAACAAACAACGAAGAACAAACAACAAACAACAAACAACAAACAACGAAGAACAAACAACAAACAACAAACAACGAAGAACAAACAACAAACAACAAACAACGAAGAACAAACAACAAACAACGAAGAACAAACAACAAACAACGAAGAACAAACAACAAACAACAAACGACGAAGAACAAACAACAAACAACAAACAACGAAGAACAAACAACAAACAACGAAGAACAAACAACGAAGAACAAACAACAAACAACAAACAACGAAGAACAAACAACAAACAACAAACAACAAACAACAAACAACGAAGAACAAACAACAAACAACAAACAACGAAGAACAAACAACAAACAACAAACAACGAAGAACAAACAACAAACAACGAAGAACAAACAACAAACAACGAAGAACAAACAACAAACAACGAAGAACAAACAACGAAGAACAAACAACGAAGAACGAACAACGAAGAACAAACAACGAAGAACAAACAACGAAGAACAAACAACGAAGAACAAACAACGAAGAACAAACAACGAAGAACAAACAACGAAGAACAAACAACGAAGAACAAACAACGAAGAACAAACAACGAAGAACAAACAACGAAGAACAAACAACGAAGAACAAACAACGAAGAACAAACAACGAAGAACAAACAACGAAGAACAAGCAACGAAGAACAAACAACGAAGAACAAACAACGAAGAACAAACAACGAAGAACAAACAACGAAGAACAAACAACGAAGAACAAACAACAAACAACAAACAACGATGAACAAACAACAAACAACAAACAACGAAGAACAAACAACGAAGAACAAACAACAAACAAGAAACAACGAAGAACAAACAACAAACAACGAAGAACAAACAACAAACAACAAACAACAAACAACAAACAACAAACCACAAACAACAAACAACAAACAACAAACAACAAACAACAAACAACAAACAACAAACAACAAACAACAAACAACAAACAACAAACAACAAACAACGAAGAACAAACAACAAACAACAAACAACGAAGAACAAACAACAAACAACTAAGAACAAACAACGAAGAACAAACAACAAACAACGAAGAACAAACAACAAACAACGAGGAACAAACAACAAACAACGAAGAACAAACAACAAACAACGAAGAACAAACAACAAACAACGAAGAACAAACAACAAACAACGAAGAACAAACAACAAACAACGAAGAACAAACAACAAACAACGAAGAACAAACAACAAACAACGAAGAAAAAACAACAAACAACGAAGTACAAACAACAAACAACGAAGAACAAACAACAAACAACGAAGAACAAACAACAAACAACGAAGAACAAACAACGAACAACGAAGAGCAAACAACAAACAACGAAGAACAAACAACAAACAACGAAGAACAAACAACAAACAACGAAGAACAAACAACAAACAACGAAGAACAAACAACAAACAACGAAGAACAAACAACAAACAACGAAGAACAAACAACAATCAACGAAGAACAAACAACAAACAACGAAGAACAAACAACAAACAACAAACAACAAAGAACAAACAACAAACAACGAAGAACAAACAACAAACAACAAATAACGAAGAACAAACAACAAAGAACGAAGAACAAACAACGAAGAACAAACAACAAACAACGAAGAACAAACAACAAACAACAAACAACGAAGAACAAACAACAAACAACAAACAACGAAGAACAAACAACAAACAACGAAGAACAAACAACAAACAACGAAGAACAAACAACAAACAACAAACAACGAAGAACAAACAACAAACAACAAACAACGAAGAACAAACAACAAACAACGAAGAACAAACAACAAACAACGAAGAACAAACAACAAACAACGAAGAACAAACAACAAACAACGAAGAACAAACAACAAACAACGAAGAACAAACAACAAACAACGAAGAACAAACAACAAACAACGAAGAACAAACAACAAACAACGAAGAACAAACAACAAACAACGAAGAACAAACAACAAACAACGAAGAACAAACAACAAACAACAAACGACGAAGAACAAACAACAAACAACAAACAACGAAGAACAAATAACAAACAACGAAGAACAAACAACGAAGAACAAACAACGAAGAACAAACAACAAACAACAAACAACGAAGAACAAACAACAAACAACAAACAACAAACAACGAAGAACAAACAACAAACAACAAACAACGAAGAACAAACAACAAACAACAAACAACGAAGAACAAACAACAAACAACGAAGAACAAACAACAAACAACGAAGAACAACAACAAACAACGAAGAACAAACAACAACACAAACAACGAAGAACAAACAACATAACAACGAAGACAAACAACGAAGAACAAACAACAAACAACGAAGAACAACAAACAACAAACTACAAACACGAAGAACAAACCACAAACAACGAAGAACAAACAACAAACAACGAAGAACACAAAACAACAAACACACGAAGAACAAACAACAAACAACGAAGAACAAACAACAAACAACGAAGAACAAACAACAAACAACGAAGAACAAACAACAAACAACGAAGAACAAACAACAAACAACGAAGAACAAACAACAAACAACGAAGAAAAAACAACAAACAACGAAGAACAAACAACAAACAACAAGAACAAACAACAAACAAACAACGAACAACAACAAACAACAAAACAAAACAACAAACAACGAAGAACAAACAACAAACAACGAAGACAAACAACAAACAACAAGACAAACAACAAACAACGAAGAACAAACAACAAACAACGAAACAACAAACAACAACAACAAACAACAAACAACAAAACAAACAAACAACAAACCCACACAAACAACAACAACAAACAACAAACACAAACAACAACATAAACAACAAACAACAAACAACAAACAACAACAACACAACAAACAACAAACAACAAACAACAAACAACAAACAACAAACAACACAACAAACAACAAACAACAAACAACTAAACAACAAACAACAAACAACAAACAACAAAACAACAATACAACAAACAACAAACAACAAACAACAAAACAACAAACCCACAAACAACAAACAACAAACAACAAACAACCAAACAACGAAGAACAAACAACAAACAACAAACAACCGAAGAACAAACAACAACTACATAAGAACAAACAACGAAGAACAAACAACAAACAACGAAGAACAAAACAACAAACAACGAAGAACAAACAACAAACAACGAAGACAAACACAAACAACGAAGAACAAACAACAAACAACGAAGAACAAACAACAAACAACGAAGAACAAACAACAAACAACGAAGAACAAACAACAAACAACGAAGAACAAACAACAAACAACGAAGAACAAACAACAAACAACGAAGAACAAACAACAAACAACGAAGAAAAAACAACAAACAACGAAGTACAAACAACAAACAACGAAGAACAAACAACAAACAACGAAGAACAAACAACAAACAACGAAGAACAAACAACGAACAACGAAGAGCAAACAACAAACAACGAAGAACAAACAACAAACAACGAAGAACAAACAACAAACAACGAAGAACAAACAACAAACAACGAAGAACAAACAACAAACAACGAAGAACAAACTACAAACAACGAAGAACAAACAACAAACAACGAAGAACAAACAACAAACAACAAACAACAAAGAACAAACAACAAACAACGAAGAACAAACAACAAACAACAAATAACGAAGAACAAACAACAAAGAACGAAGAACAAACAACAAACAACGAAGAACAAACAACAAACAACGAAGAACAAACAACAAACAACAAACAACGAAGAACAAACAACAAACAACAAACAACGAAGAACAAACAACAAACAACGAAGAACAAACAACAAACAACGAAGAACAAACAACAAACAACAAACAACGAAGAACAAACAACAAACAACGAAGAACAAACAACAAACAACAAACAACGAAGAACAAACAACAAACAACAAACAACGAAGAACAAACAACAAACAACGAAGAACAAACAACAAACAACGAAGAACAAACAACAAACAACGAAGAACAAACAACAAACAACGAAGAACAAACAACAACCAACGAAGAACAAACAACAAACAACGAAGAACAAACAACAAACAACGAAGAACAAACAACAAACAACGAAGAACAAACAACAACCAACGAAGAACAAACAACAAACAACGAAGAACAAACAACAAACAACGAAGAACAAACAACAAACAACGAAGAACAAACAACAAAAAACGAAGAACAAACAACAAACAACGAAGAACAAACAACAAACAACGAAGAACAAACAACAAACAACGAAGAACAAACAACAAACAACGAAGAACAAACAACAAACAACGAAGAACAAACAACAAACAACGAAGAACAAACAACAAACAACGAAGAACAAACAACAAACATCGAAGAACAAACAACAAACAACGAAGAACAAACAACAAACAACGAAGAACAAACAACAAACAACGAAGAACAAACAACAAACAACGAAGAACAAACAACAAACAACGAAGAACAAACAACAAACAACGAAGAACAAACAACAAACAACGAAGAACAAACAACAAACAACGAAGAACAAACAACAAACAACGAAGAACAAACAACAAACAACGAAGAACAAACAACAAACAACAAACGACGAAGAACAAACAACAAACAACAAACAACGAAGAACAAATAACAAACAACGAAGAACAAACAACGAAGAACAAACAACGAAGAACAAACAACAAACAACAAACAACGAAGAACAAACAACAAACAACAAACAACAAACAACGAAGAACAAACAACAAACAACAAACAACGAAGAACAAACAACAAACAACAAACAACGAAGAACAAACAACAAACAACGAAGAACAAACAACAAACAACGAAGAACAAACAACAAACAACAAACGACGAAGAACAAACAACAAACAACAAACAACGAAGAACAAACAACAAACAACGAAGAACAAACAACGAAGAACAAACAACAAACAACAAACAACGAAGAACAAACAACAAACAACAAACAACAAACAACAAACAACGAAGAACAAACAACAAACAACAAACAACGAAGAACAAACAACAAACAACAAACAACGAAGAACAAACAACAAACAACGAAGAACAAACAACAAACAACGAAGAACAAACAACAAACAACGAAGAACAAACAACGAAGAACAAACAACGAAGAACGAACAACGAAGAACAAACAACGAAGAACAAACAACGAAGAACAAACAACGAAGAACAAACAACGAAGAACAAACAACGAAGAACAAACAACGAAGAACAAACAACGAAGAACAAACAACGAAGAACAAACAACGAAGAACAAACAACGAAGAACAAACAACGAAGAACAAACAACGAAGAACAAACAACGAAGAACAAACAACGAAGAACAAGCAACGAAGAACAAACAACGAAGAACAAACAACGAAGAACAAACAACGAAGAACAAACAACGAAGAACAAACAACGAAGAACAAACAACAAACAACAAACAACGATGAACAAACAACAAACAACAAACAACGAAGAACAAACAACGAAGAACAAACAACAAACAAGAAACAACGAAGAACAAACAACAAACAACGAAGAACAAACAACAAACAACGAAGAACAAACAACAAACAACGAAGAACAAACAACAAACAACGAAGAAAAAACAACAAACAACGAAGTACAAACAACAAACAACGAAGAACAAACAACAAACAACGAAGAACAAACAACAAACAACGAAGAACAAACAACGAACAACGAAGAGCAAACAACAAACAACGAAGAACAAACAACAAACAACGAAGAACAAACAACAAACAACGAAGAACAAACAACAAACAACGAAGAACAAACAACAAACAACGAAGAACAAACAACAAACAACGAAGAACAAACAACAAACAACGAAGAACAAACAACAAACAACGAAGAACAAACAACAAACAACAAACAACAAAGAACAAACAACAAACAACGAAGAACAAACAACAAACAACAAATAACGAAGAACAAACAACAAAGAACGAAGAACAAACAACGAAGAACAAACAACAAACAACGAAGAACAAACAACAAACAACAAACAACGAAGAACAAACAACAAACAACAAACAACGAAGAACAAACAACAAACAACGAAGAACAAACAACAAACAACGAAGAACAAACAACAAACAACAAACAACGAAGAACAAACAACAAACAACAAACAACGAAGAACAAACAACAAACAACGAAGAACAAACAACAAACAACGAAGAACAAACAACAAACAACGAAGAACAAACAACAAACAACGAAGAACAAACAACAAACAACGAAGAACAAACAACAAACAACGAAGAACAAACAACAAACAACGAAGAACAAACAACAAACAACGAAGAACAAACAACAAACAACGAAGAACAAACAACAAACAACGAAGAACAAACAACAAACAACAAACGACGAAGAACAAACAACAAACAACAAACAACGAAGAACAAATAACAAACAACGAAGAACAAACAACGAAGAACAAACAACGAAGAACAAACAACAAACAACAAACAACGAAGAACAAACAACAAACAACAAACAACAAACAACGAAGAACAAACAACAAACAACAAACAACGAAGAACAAACAACAAACAACAAACAACGAAGAACAAACAACAAACAACGAAGAACAAACAACAAACAACGAAGAACAAACAACAAACAACAAACGACGAAGAACAAACAACAAACAACAAACAACGAAGAACAAACAACAAACAACGAAGAACAAACAACGAAGAACAAACAACAAACAACAAACAACAAACAACGAAGAACAAACAACAAACAACGAAGAACAAACAACAAACAACGAAGAACAAACAACAAACAACGAAGAACAAACAACAAACAACGAAGAACAAACAACAAACAACGAAGAACAAACAACAAACAACGAAGAACAAACAACAAACAACAAACGACGAAGAACAAACAACAAACAACAAACAACGAAGAACAAATAACAAACAACGAAGAACAAACAACGAAGAACAAACAACGAAGAACAAACAACAAACAACAAACAACGAAGAACAAACAACAAACAACAAACAACAAACAACGAAGAACAAACAACAAACAACAAACAACGAAGAACAAACAACAAACAACAAACAACGAAGAACAAACAACAAACAACGAAGAACAAACAACAAACAACGAAGAACAAACAACAAACAACGAAGAACAAACAACAAACAACGAAGAACAAACAACAAACAACAAACAACAAACAACAAAGAACAAACAACAAACAACAAATAACGAAGAACAAACAACAAAGAACGAAGAACAAACAACAAACAACGAAGAACAAACAACAAACAACGAAGAACAAACAACAAACAACAAACAACGAAGAACAAACAACAAACAACAAACAACGAAGAACAAACAACAAACAACGAAGAACAAACAACAAACAACGAAGAACAAACAACAAACAACGAAGAACAAACAACAAACAACAAAAAACGAAGAACAAACAACAAACAACAAACAACGGAGAACAAACAACAAACAACGAAGAACAAACAACAAACAACGAAGAACAAACAACAAACAACGAAGAACAAACAACAAACAACGAAGAACAAACAACAAACAACGAAGAACAAACAACAAACAACGAAGAACAAACAACAAACAACGAAGAACAAACAACAAACAACGATGAACAAACAACAAACAACGAAGAACAAACAACAAACAACGAAGAACAAACAACAAACAACGAAGAACAAACAACAAACAACGAAGAACAAACAACAAACAACGAAGAACAAACAACAAACAACGAAGAACAAACAACAAACAACGAAGAACAAACAACAAACAACGAAGAACAAACAACAAACAACGAAGAACAAACAACGAAGAACCAACAACAAACAACGAAGAACAAACAACGAAGAACAAACAACGAAGAACAAACAACGAAGAACAAACAACGAAGAACAAACAACGAAGAACAAACAACGAAGAACAAACAACGAAGAACAAACAACGAAGAACAAACAACGAAGAACAAACAACGAAGAACAAACAACGAAGAACAAACAACGAAGAACAAACAACGTAGAACAAACAACGAAGAACAAACAACGAAGAACAAACAACGAAGACCAAACAACGAAGAACAAACAACGAAGGACAAACAACGAAGAACAAACAAAGAAGAACAAACAACGAAGAACAAACAACGAAGAACAAACAACGAAGAACAAACACCGAAGAACAAACAACGAAGAACAAACAACGAAGAACAAACAACGAAGAACGAAGTACAAACAACAAACAACAAAGAACAAACAACAAACAACGAAGAACAAACAACAAACAACGAAGAACAAACAACAAACAACAAACAACGGAGAACAAACAACAAACAACGAAGAACAAACAACAAACAACGAAGAACAAACAACATACAACGAAGAACAAACAACAAACAACGAAGAACAAACAACAAACAACGAAGAACAAACAACAAACAACGAAGAACAAACAACAAACAACGAAGAACAAACAACAAACAACGATGAACAAACAACAAACAACGAAGTACAAACAACAAACAACGAAGAACAAACAACAAACAACGAAGAACAAACAACAAACAACGAAGAACAAACAACAAACAACGAAGAACAAACAACAAACAACGAAGAACAAACAACAAACAACGAAGAACAAACAACAAACAACGAAGAACAAACAACAAACAACGAAGAACAAACAACGAAGAACCAACAACAAACAACGAAGAACAAACAACGAAGAACAAACAACGAAGAACAAACAACGAAGAACAAACAACGAAGAACAAACAACGAAGAACAAACAACGAAGAACAAACAACGAAGAACAAACAACGAAGAACAAACAACGTAGAACGAACAACGAAGAACAAACAACGAAGAACAAACAACGAAGACCAAACAACGAAGAACAAACAACGAAGGACAAACAACGAAGAACAAACAAAGAAGAACAAACAACGAAGAACAAACAACGAAGAACAAACAACGAAGAACAAACACCGAAGAACAAACAACGAAGAACAAACAACGAAGAACAAACAACGAAGAACGAAGTACAAACAACAAACAACAAAGAACAAACAACAAACAACGAAGAACAAACAACAAACAACGAAGAACAAACAACAAACAACAAACAACGAAGAACAAACAACAAACAACAAACAACAAACAACAAACAACAAACAACAAACAACGAAGAACAAACAACAAACAACAAACAACGAAGAACAAACAACAAACATCGAAGAACAAACAACAAACAACAAACAACGAAGAACAAACAACAAACAACAAACGACGAAGAACAAACAACAAACAACAAACAACGAAGAAGAAACAACAAACAACGAAGAACAAACAACGAAGAACAAACAACAAACAACAAACAACGAAGAACAAACAACAAACAACAAACAACAAACAACGAAGAACAAACAACAAACAACGAAGAACAAACAACAAACAACGAAGAACAAACAACAAACAACGAAGAACAAACAACAAACAACGAAGAACAAACAACAAACAACGAAGAACAAACAACAAACAACGAAGAACAAGCAACAAACAACGAAGAACAAGCAACAAACAACGAAGAACAAGCAACAAACAACGAAGAACAAGCAACAAACAACGAAGAACAAGCAACAAACAACGAAGAACAAGCAACAAACAACGAAGAACAAGCAACAAACAACGAAGAACAAACAACAAACAACGAAGAACAAACAACAAACAACGAAGAACAAACAACAAACAACGAAGAACAAACTACACACAACGAAGAACAAACAACAAACAACAAACAACAAACAACAAACAACAAACAACAAACAACAAACAACAAACAACAAACAACAAACAACAAACAACAAACGACGAAGAACAAACAACAAACGACGAAGAACAAACAACAAACAACGAAGAACAAACAACAAACAACGAAGAACAAACAACGAAGAACAAACAACGAAGAACAAACAACGAAGAACAAACAACAAACAACGAAGAACAAACAACGAAGAACAAACACCGAAGAACAAACAACGAAGAACAAACAACGAAGAACAAACAACGAAGAACGAAGTACAAACAACAAACAACGAAGAACAAACAACAAACAACGAAGAACAAACAACAAACAACGAAGAACAAACAACAAACAACGAAGAACAAACAACAAACAACGAAGAACAAACAACAAACAACGAAGAACAAACAACAAACAACGAAGAACAAACAACAAACATCGAAGAACAAACAACAAACAACGAAGAACAAACAACAAACAACGAAGAACAAACGACGAAGAACAAACAACAAACGACGAAGAACAAACAACAAACGACGAAGAACAAACAACAATCAACGAAGAACAAACAACAATCAACGAAGAACAAACAACAAACAACGAAGAACAAACAACAAACAACGAAGAACAAACAACAAACAACGAAGAACAAACAACAAACAACGAAGAACAAACAACAAACAACGAACAACGAACAACGAACAACGAACAACGAACAACGAACAACGAACAACGAACAACGAACAACGAACAACGAACAACGAACAACGAACAACGAACAACGAACAACGAACAACGAACAACGAACAACGAACAACGAACAACGAACAACGAACAACGAACAACGAACAACGAACAACGAACAACGAACAACGAACAACGAACAACGAACAACGAACAACGAACAACGAACAACGAACAACGAACAACGAACAACGAACAACGAACAACGAACAACGAACAACGAACAACGAACAACGAACAACGAACAACGAACAACGAACAACGAACAACGAACAACGAACAACGAACAACCAGCAACGAACAACCAGCAACGATCAACCAGCAACGAACAACCAGCAACGAACAACCAGCAACGAACAACCAGCAACGAACAACCAGCAACGAACAACAAACAACAAACAACAAACAACAAACAACGAAGAACAAACAACAAACAACGAAGAACAAACAACGAAGAACAAACAACAAACAACGAAGAACAAACAACGAAGAACAAACAACGAAGAACAAACAACAAACAACGAAGAACAAACAACAAACAACGAACAACGAACAACGAGCAACGAGCAACGAACAACGAACAACGAGCAACGAACAACGAACAACGAACAACGAACAACGAACAACGAACAACGATCAACGAACAACGAGCAACGAACAACGAGCAACGAGCAACGACCAACGAACAACGAAAAACGAACAACGAAAAACGAACAACGAACAACGAACAACGAACAACGAACAACGAACAACGAACAACGAACAACGAACAACGAACAACGAACAACGAACAACGAACAACGAACAACGTACAACGAACAACGTACAACGAACAACGAACAACGAACAACGAACAACGAACAACGAACAACGAACAACGAACAACGAACAACGAACAACGAACAACGAACAACGAACAGCGAACAACGAACAGCGAACAGCGAACAACGAACAACGAACAGCGAACAGCGAACAGCGAACAACGAACAACGAACAACGAACAACGAACAACGAACAACGAACAACGAACAACGAACAACGAACAACGAACAACGAACAACGAACAACGAACAACGAACAACGAACAACGAACAACGAACAACGAACAACGAACAACGAACAACGAACAACGAACAACGAACAACGAACAACGAACAACCAGCAACGAACAACCAGCAACGAACAACCAGCAACGAACAACGAACAACGAACAACGAACAACGAACAACGAACAACGAACAACGAACAACCAGCAACGAACAACCAGCAACGAACAACCAGCAACGAACAACCAGCAACGAACAACCAGCAACGAACAACCAGCAACGAACAACGAACAACGAACAACGAACAACGAACAACGAACAACGAACAACGAACAACGAACAACGAACAACGAACAACGAACAACGAACAACGAACAACGAACAACGAAGAACGAACAGCGAACAGCGAACAGCGAACAACGAACAACGAACAACGAACAACGAACAACGAACAACGAACAACGAACAACGAACAACGAACAACGAACAACGAACAACGAACAACGAACAACGAACAACGAACAACGAACAACGAACAACGAACAACGAACAACGAACAACCAGCAACGAACAACCAGCAACGAACAACCAGCAACGAACAACCAGCAACGAACAACCAGCAACGAACAACCAGCAACGAACAACGAAGAACGAACAACGAAGAACGAACAACGAAGAACGAACAACGAAGAACGAACAACGAAGAACGAACAACGAAGAACGAACAACGAAGAACGAACAACGAAGAACGAACAACGAAGAACGAACAACGAAGAACGAACAACGAAGAACGAACAACGAAGAACGAACAACGAAGAACGAACAACGAAGAACGAACAACGAAGAACGAACAACGAAGAACGAACAACGAAGAACGAACAACGAAGAACGAACAACGAAGAACGAACAACGAAGAACGAACAACGAAGAACGAACAACGAAGAACGAACAACGAAGAACGAACAACGAAGAACGAACAACGAAGAACGAACAACGAAGAACGAACAACGAAGAACGAACAACGAAGAACGAACAACGAAGAACGAACAACGAAGAACGAACAACGAAGAACGAACAACGAAGAACGAACAACGAAGAACGAACAACGAACAACGAACAACGAACAACGAACAACGAACAACGAACAACGAACAACGAACAACGAACAACGAACAACGAAGAACAAACAACGAAGAACAAACAACGAAGAACAAACAACAAACAACGAAGTACAAACAACAAACAACGAAGTACAAACAACAAACAACGAAGAACAAACAACGAAGAACAAACAACGAAGAACAAACAACGAAGAACGAACAACGAGCAACGAGCAACGAGCAACGAGCAACGAGCAACGAGCAACGAACAACGAACAACGAACAACGAGCAACGAACAACGAGCAACGAACAACGAGCAACGAACAACGAGCAACGAACAACGACCAACGAGCAACGAACAACGAACAACGAACAACGAACAACGAACAACGAACAACGAACAACGAACAACGAACAACGAACAACGAACAACGAACAACGAACAACGAACAACGAACAACGAACAACGAACAACGAACAACGAACAACGAACAACGAACAACGAACAACGAACAACGAACAACGAACAACGAACAACGAACAACGAACAACGAACAACGAACAACGAACAACGAACAACGAACAACGAACAACGAACAACGAACAATGAACAACGAACAACGAACAACGAACAACGAACGACGAACAACGAACGACGAACAACGATCAACGAACAACGAACAACGAACAACGAACAACGAACAACGAACAACGAACAACGAACAACCAGCAACGAACAACCAGCAACGAACAACCAGCAACGAACAACCAGCAACGAACAACCAGCAACGAACAACGAACAACGAACAACGAACAACGAACAACGAACAACGAACAACGAACAACGAACAACCAGCAACGAACAACCAGCAACGAACAACCAGCAACGAACAACCAGCAACGAACAACCAGCAACGAACAACCAGCAACGAACAACCAGCAACGAACAACCAGCAACGAACAACCAGCAACGAACAACAAGCAACGAAGAACAAACAACAAGCAACGAAGAACAAACAACAAGCAACGAAGAACAAACAACAAGCAACGAAGAACAAACAACAAGCAACGAAGAACAAACAACAAGCAACGAAGAACAAACAACAAGCAACGAAGAACAAACAACAAGCAACGAAGAACAAACAACAAGCAACGAAGAACAAACAACAAGCAACGAAGAACAAACAACAAGCAACGAAGAACAAACAACAAACAACGAAGAACAAACAACAAACAACGAAGAACAAACAACAAACAACGAAGAACAAACAACAAACAACGAAGAACAAACAACAAACAACGAAGAACAAACAACAAACAACGATGAACAAACAACGATGAACAAACAACGATGAACAAACAACAAGCAACAAGCAACAAGCAACAAGCAACAAGCAACAAGCAACAAGCAACAAACAACAAACAACGAAGAACAAACAACGAAGAACAAACAACGAAGAACAAACAACGAAGAACGAACAACGAAGAACGAACAACGAAGAACGAACAACGAAGAACGAACAACGAAGAACGAACAACGAAGAACGAACAACGAAGAACGAACAACGAAGAACGAACAACGAAGAACGAACAACGAAGAACGAACAACGAAGAACGAACAACGAAGAACGAACAACGAAGAACGAACAACGAAGAACGAACAACGAAGAACGAACAACGAACAACGAACAACGAACAACGAACAACCAGCAACGAACAACCAGCAACGAACAACCAGCAACGAACAACCAGCAACGAACAACCAGCAACGAACAACCAGCAACGAACAACGACCAACGAGCAACGAACAACGAACAACGAACAACGAACAACGAACAACGAACAACGAACAACGAACAACGAACAACGAACAACGAACAACGAACAACGAACAACGAACAACGAACAACGAACAACGAACAACGAACAACGAACAACGAACAACGAACGACGAACAACGATCAACGAACAACGATCAACGAACAACGAACAACGAACAACGAACAACGAACAACGAACAACGAACAACGAACAACCAGCAACGAACAACCAGCAACGAACAACCAGCAACGAACAACCAGCAACGAACAACCAGCAACGAACAACGAACAACGAACAACGAACAACGAACAACGAACAACGAACAACGAACAACGAACAACCAGCAACGAACAACCAGCAACGAACAACCAGCAACGAACAACCAGCAACGAACAACCAGCAACGAACAACCAGCAACGAACAACCAGCAACGAACAACCAGCAACGAACAACCAGCAACGAACAACCAGCAACGAACAACCAGCAACGAACAACCAGCAACGAAGAACAAACAACAAGCAACGAAGAACAAACAACAAGCAACGAAGAACAAACAACAAGCAACGAAGAACAAACAACAAGCAACGAAGAACAAACAACAAGCAACGAAGAACAAACAACAAGCAACGAAGAACAAACAACAAGCAACGAAGAACAAACAACAAGCAACGAAGAACAAACAACAAGCAACGAAGAACAAACAACAAGCAACGAAGAACAAACAACAAACAACGAAGAACAAACAACAAACAACGAAGAACAAACAACAAACAACGAAGAACAAACAACAAACAACGAAGAACAAACAACAAACAACGAAGAACAAACAACAAACAACGAAGAACAAACAACAAACAACGATGAACAAACAACGATGAACAAACAACGATGAACAAACAACAAGCAACAAGCAACAAGCAACAAGCAACAAGCAACAAGCAACGAAGAACAAACAACAAACAACGAAGAACAAACAACAAACAACGATGAACAAACAACGATGAACAAACAACGATTACCAAACAACAAGCAACAAGCAACAAGCAACAAGCAACAAGCAACAAGCAACAAGCAACAAGCAACAAGCAACAAACAACGATTACCAAGCAACAAGCAACAAGCAACAAGCAACAAGCAACAAGCAACAAGCAACAAGCAACAAGCAACAAGCAACAAGCAACAAGCAACAAGCAACAAGCAACAAGCAACAAGCAACAAGCAACAAGCAACAAACAACAAACAACGAAGAACAAACAACGAAGAACGAACAACGAAGAACGAACAACGAAGAACGAACAACGAAGAACGAACAACGAAGAACGAACAACGAAGAACGAACAACGAAGAACGAACAACGAAGAACGAACAACGAAGAACGAACAACGAAGAACGAACAACGAAGAACGAACAACGAAGAACGAACAACGAAGAACGAACAACGAAGAACGAACAACGAAGAACGAACAACGAAGAACGAACGACGAAGAACGAACGACGAAGAACGAACGACGAAGAACGAACGACGAAGAACGAACGACGAAGAACGAACGACGAAGAACGATCGACGAAGAACGAACGACGAAGAACGAACGACGAAGAACGAACGACGAAGAACGAACGACGAAGAACGAACGACGAAGAACGAACGACGAAGAACGAACGACGAAGAACGAACGACGAAGAACGAACAACGAAGAACGAACAACGAAGAACGAACAACGAAGAACGAACAACGAAGAACGAACAACGAAGAACGAACAACGAACAACCAGCAACGAACAACCAGCAACGAACAACCAGCAACGAACAACCAGCAACGAACAACCAGCAACGAACAACCAGCAACGAACAACCAGCAACGAACAACAAGCAACAAGCAACAAACAACAAACGACGAAGAACAAACAACAAACGACGAAGAACAAACAACAAACGACGAAGAACAAACAACAAACGACGAAGAACAAACAACAAACAACAAGCAACAAGCAACAAGCAACAAGCAACAAGCAACAAGCAACAAGCAACAAGCAACAAGCTACAAGCAACAAGCAACAAGCAACAAACAACGAAGAACGAACAACGAAGAACGAACAACGAAGAACGAACAACGAAGAACGAACAACGAAGAACGAACAACGAAGAACGAACAACGAAGAACGAACAACGAAGAACGAACAACGAAGAACGAACAACGAAGAACGAACAACGAAGAACGAACAACGAAGAACGAACAACGAAGAACGAACAACGAAGAACGAACAACGAAGAACGAACAACGAAGAACGAACAACGAAGAACGAACAACGAAGAACGAACAACGAAGAACGAACAACGAAGAACGAACAACGAAGAACGAACAACGAAGAACGAACAACGAAGAACGAACAACGAAGAACGAACAACGAAGAACGAACAACGAAGAACGAACAACGAAGAACGAACAACGAAGAACGAACAACGAAGAACGAACAACGAAGAACGAACAACGAAGAACGAACAACGAAGAACGAACAACGAAGAACGAACAACGAAGAACGAACAACGAAGAACGAACAACGAAGAACGAACAACGAAGAACGAACAACGAAGAACGAACAACGAAGAACGAACAACGAAGAACGAACAACGAAGAACGAACAACGAAGAACGAACAACGAAGAACGAACAACGAACAACGAAGAAGGAACAACGAAGAAGGAACAACGAAGAAGGAACAACGAAGAAGGAACAACGAAGAAGGAACAACGAAGAAGGAACAACGAAGAACGAACAACGAAGAACGAACAACGAAGAACGAACAACGAAGAACGAACAACGAAGAACGAACAACGAACAACGAACAACGAACAACGAACAACGAACAACGAACAACGAACAACGAACAACGAACAACGAACAACGAACAGCGAACAACGAACAGCGAACAACGAACAGCGAACAGCGAACAGCGAACAGCGAACAGCGAACAACGAACAACGAACAACGAACAACGAACAACGAACAACGAACAACGAACAACGAACAACGAACAACGAACAACGAACAACGAACAACGAACAACCAGCAACGAACAACCAGCAACGAACAACCAGCAACGAACAACCAGCAACGAACAACCAGCAACGAACAACCAGCAACGAACAACCAGCAACGAACAACCAGCAACGAACAACCAGCAACGAACAACAAGCAACGAAGAACAAACAACAAACAACGAAGAACAAACAACAAACAACGAAGAACAAACAACAAACAACGAAGAACAAACAACAAACAACGAAGAACAAACAACAAACAACGAAGAACAAACAACAAACAACGAAGAACAAACAACAAACAACGAAGAACAAACAACAAACAACGAAGAACAAACAACAAACAACGAAGAACAAACAACAAACAACGAAGAACAAACAACAAACAACGAAGAACAAACAACAAACAACGAAGAACAAACAACAAACAACGAAGAACAAACAACAAACAACGATGAACAAACAACGAAGAACGAACAACGAAGAACGAACAACGAAGAACGAACAACGAAGAACGAACAACGAAGAACGAAGAACGAAGAACGAAGAACGAACAACGAAGAACGAAGAACGAACAACGAAGAACGAACAACGAAGAACGAAGAACGAACAACGAAGAACGAACAACGAAGAACGAAGAACGAAGAACGAAGAACGAAGAACGAACAACGAAGAACGAACAACGAAGAACGAACAACGAAGAACGAACAACGAAGAACGAACAACGAAGCACGAACAACGAAGAACGAACAACGAAGAACGAACAACGAAGAACGAACAACGAAGAACGAACAACGAAGAACGAACAACGAAGAACGAACAACGAAGAACGAACAACGAAGAACGAACAACGAAGAACGAACAACGAAGAACGAACAACGAAGAACGAACAACGAAGAACGAACAACGAAGAACGAACAACGAAGAACGAACAACGAACAACGAAGAACAAACAACAAGCAACGAAGAACAAACAACAAGCAACGAAGAACAAACAACAAGCAACGAACAACGAACAACGAAGAACAAACAACGAAGAACAAACAACGAAGAACAAACAACGAAGAACAAACAACGAAGAACAAACAACGAAGAACAAACAACGAAGAACAAACAACGAAGAACAAACAACGAACAACGAACAACGAACAACGAACAACGAACAGCGAACAGCGAACAGCGAACAGCGAACAGCGAACAGCGAACAGCGAACAGCGAACAGCGAACAGCGAACAACGAACAACGAACAACGAACAACGAACAACGAACAACGAACAACGCACAACGAACAACGAACAACGAACAACGAACAACGAACAACGAACAACGAAGAACGAACAACGAAGAACGAACAACAAGCAACGAAGAACAAACAACAAGCAACGAAGAACAAACAACAAGCAACGAAGAACAAACAACAAGCAACGAAGAACAAACAACAAGCAACGAAGAACAAACAACAAGCAACGAAGAACAAACAACAAGCAACGAAGAACAAACAACAAGCGACGAAGAACAAACAACAAGCAACGAAGAACAAACAACAAGCAACGAAGAACAAACAACAAGCAACGAAGAACAAACAACAAGCAACGAAGAACAAACAACAAGCAACGAAGAACAAACAACAAGCAACGAAGAACAAACAACAAGCAACGAAGAACAAACAACAAGCAACGAAGAACAAACAACAAGCAACGAAGAACAAACAACAAGCAACGAAGAACAAACAACAAGCAACGAAGAACAAACAACAAGCAACGAAGAACAAACAACAAGCAACGAAGAACAAACAACAAGCAACGAAGAACAAACAACAAGCAACGAAGAACAAACAACAAACAACGAAGAACAAACAACAAACAACGAAGAACCAACAACAAACAACGAAGAACAAACAACAAACAACGAAGAACCAACAACAAACAACGAAGAACCAACAACAAACAACGAAGAACCAACAACAAACAACGAAGAACAAACAACAAACAACGAAGAACAAACAACAAACAACGAAGAACAAACAACAAACAACGAAGAACAAACAACAAACAACGAAGAACAAACAACGAAGAACAAACAACGAAGAACAAACAACGAAGAACAAACAACGAAGAACAAACAACGAAGAACAAACAACGAAGAACAAACAACGAAGAACAAACAACGAACAACGAACAACGAACAACGAACAACGAACAGCGAACAGCGAACAGCGAACAGCGAACAGCGAACAGCGAACAGCGAACAGCGAACAGCGAACAGCGAACAACGAACAACGAACAACGAACAACGAACAACGAACAACGAACAACGCACAACGAACAACGAACAACGAACAACGAACAACGAACAACGAACAACGAACAACGAACAACCAGCAACGAACAACCAGCAACGAACAACCAGCAACGAACAACCAGCAACGAACAACCAGCAACGAACAACCAGCAACGAACAACAAGCAACGAAGAACGAACAACAAGCAACGAAGAACAAACAACAAACAACGAAGAACAAACAACAAACAACGAAGAACAAACAACAAACAACGAAGAACAAACAACAAACAACGAAGAACAAACAACAAACAACGAAGAACAAACAACAAACAACGAAGAACAAACAACAAACAACGAAGAACAAACAACAAACAACGAAGAACGAAGAACGAACAACGAAGAACGAACAACGAAGAACGAACAACGAAGAACGAACAACGAAGAACGAACAACGAAGAACGAACAACGAAGAACGAACAACAAAGAGCGAACAACGAAGAGCGAACAACGAAGAGCGAACAACGAAGAGCGAACAACGAAGAACGAACAACGAAGAACGAACAACGAAGAACGAACAACGAAGAACGAACAACGAAGAACGAACAACGAAGAACGAACAACGAAGAACGAACAACGAAGAACGAACAACGAAGAACGAACAACGAAGAACGAACAACGAAGAAAGAACAACGAAGAACGAACAACGAAGAACGAACAACGAAGAACGAACAACGATGAACGAACAACGAAGAACGAACAACGAAGAACGAACAACGAAGAACGAACAACGAAGAACGAACAACGAAGAACGAACAACGAAGAACGAACAACGAAGAACGAACAACGAAGAACGAACAACGAAGAACGAACAACGAAGAACGAACAACGAAGAACGAAGAACGAACAACGAAGAACGAACAACGAAGAACGAACAACGAAGAACGAACAACGAAGAACGAACAACGAAGAACGAACAACGAAGAACGAACAACGAAGAACGAACAACGAAGAACGAACAACGAAGAACGAACAACGAAGAACGAACAACGAAGAACGAACAACGAAGAACGAACAACGAAGAACGAACAACGAAGAACGAACAACGAAGAACGAACAACGAAGAACGAACAACGAAGAACGAACAACGAAGAACGAACAACGAAGAACGAACAACGAACAACGAAGAACGAAGAACGAACAACGAAGAACGAACAACGAAGAACGAACAACGAAGAACGAACAACGAAGAACGAACAACGAAGAACGAACAACGAAGAACGAACAACGAAGAACGAACAACGAAGAACGAACAACGAAGAACGAACAACGAAGAACGAACAACGAAGAACGAACAACGAAGAACGAACAACGAAGAACGAACAACGAAGAACGAACAACGAAGAACGAACAACGAAGAACGAAGAACAAACAACGAACAACGAAGAACGAACAACGAAGAACGAACAACGAAGAACGAACAACGAAGAACGAACAACGAAGAACGAACAACGAAGAACGAACAACGAAGAACGAACAACGAAGAACGAACAACGAAGAACGAACAACGAAGAACGAACAACGAAGAACGAACAACGAAGAACGAACAACGAAGAACGAACAACGAAGAACGAACAACGAAGAACGAACAACGAAGAACGTACAACGAAGAACGAACAACGAAGAACGAACAACGAAGAACGAACAACGAAGAACGAACAACGAACAACGAACAACGAAGAACGAACAACGAACAACGAACAACGAACAACGAACAACGAACAACGAACAACGAACAACGAACAACGAACAACGAACAACGAACAACGAACAACGAACAACGAACAACGAACAACGAACAACGAACAACGAACAACGAACAACGAACAACGAACAACGAACAACGAACAACGAACAACGAACAACGAACAACGAACAACGAACAACGAACAACGAACAACGAAGAACGAACAACGAACAACGAACAACGAAGAACGAACAACGAAGAACGAACAACGAAGAACGAACAACGAAGAACGAACAACGAAGAACGAACAACGAAGAACGAACAACGAAGAACGAACAACGAAGAACGAACAACGAAGAACGAACAACGAAGAACGAACAACGAAGAACGAACGACGAAGAACGAACGACGAAGAACGAACGACGAAGAACGAACGACGAAGAACGAACGACGAAGAACGAACGACGAAGAACGATCGACGAAGAACGAACGACGAAGAACGAACGACGAAGAACGAACGACGAAGAACGAACGACGAAGAACGAACGACGAAGAACGAACGACGAAGAACGAACGACGAAGAACGAACAACGAAGAACGAACAACGAAGAACGAACAACGAAGAACGAACAACGAAGAACGAACAACGAAGAACGAACAACGAACAACCAGCAACGAACAACCAGCAACGAACAACCAGCAACGAACAACCAGCAACGAACAACCAGCAACGAACAACCAGCAACGAACAACCAGCAACGAACAACCAGCAACGAACAACAAGCAACAAGCAACAAACAACAAACGACGAAGAACAAACAACAAACGACGAAGAACAAACAACAAACGACGAAGAACAAACAACAAACGACGAAGAACAAACAACAAACAACAAGCAACAAGCAACAAGCAACAAGCAACAAGCAACAAGCAACAAGCAACAAGCAACAAGCTACAAGCAACAAGCAACAAGCAACAAACAACGAAGAACGAACAACGAAGAACGAACAACGAAGAACGAACAACGAAGAACGAACAACGAAGAACGAACAACGAAGAACGAACAACGAAGAACGAACAACGAAGAACGAACAACGAAGAACGAACAACGAAGAACGAACAACGAAGAACGAACAACGAAGAACGAACAACGAAGAACGAACAACGAAGAACGAACAACGAAGAACGAACAACGAAGAACGAACAACGAAGAACGAACAACGAAGAACGAACAACGAAGAACGAACAACGAAGAACGAACAACGAAGAACGAACAACGAAGAACGAACAACGAAGAACGAACAACGAAGAACGAACAACGAAGAACGAACAACGAAGAACGAACAACGAAGAACGAACAACGAAGAACGAACAACGAAGAACGAACAACGAAGAACGAACAACGAAGAACGAACAACGAAGAACGAACAACGAAGAACGAACAACGAAGAACGAACAACGAAGAACGAACAACGAAGAACGAACAACGAAGAACGAACAACGAAGAACGAACAACGAAGAACGAACAACGAAGAACGAACAACGAAGAACGAACAACGAAGAACGAACAACGAAGAACGAACAACGAAGAACGAACAACGAAGAACGAACAACGAAGAACGAACAACGAAGAACGAACAACGAAGAACGAACAACGAAGAACGAACAACGAACAACGAACAACGAACAACGAAGAAGGAACAACGAAGAAGGAACAACGAAGAAGGAACAACGAAGAAGGAACAACGAAGAAGGAACAACGAAGAACGAACAACGAAGAACGAACAACGAAGAACGAACAACGAAGAACGAACAACGAAGAACGAACAACGAACAACGAACAACGAACAACGAACAACGAACAACGAACAACGAACAACGAACAACGAACAACGAACAACGAACAACGAACAGCGAACAACGAACAGCGAACAACGAACAGCGAACAGCGAACAGCGAACAGCGAACAGCGAACAACGAACAACGAACAACGAACAACGAACAACGAACAACGAACAACGAACAACGAACAACGAACAACGAACAACGAACAACGAACAACCAGCAACGAACAACCAGCAACGAACAACCAGCAACGAACAACCAGCAACGAACAACCAGCAACGAACAACCAGCAACGAACAACCAGCAACGAACAACCAGCAACGAACAACCAGCAACGAACAACAAGCAACGAAGAACAAACAACAAACAACGAAGAACAAACAACAAACAACGAAGAACAAACAACAAACAACGAAGAACAAACAACAAACAACGAAGAACAAACAACAAACAACGAAGAACAAACAACAAACAACGAAGAACAAACAACAAACAACGAAGAACAAACAACAAACAACGAAGAACAAACAACAAACAACGAAGAACAAACAACAAACAACGAAGAACAAACAACAAACAACGAAGAACAAACAACAAACAACGAAGAACAAACAACAAACAACGATGAACAAACAACGAAGAACGAACAACGAAGAACGAACAACGAAGAACGAACAACGAAGAACGAACAACGAAGAACGAAGAACGAAGAACGAAGAACGAACAACGAAGAACGAAGAACGAACAACGAAGAACGAACAACGAAGAACGAAGAACGAACAACGAAGAACGAACAACGAAGAACGAAGAACGAAGAACGAAGAACGAAGAACGAACAACGAAGAACGAACAACGAAGAACGAACAACGAAGAACGAACAACGAAGAACGAACAACGAAGAACGAACAACGAAGAACGAACAACGAAGAACGAACAACGAAGAACGAACAACGAAGAACGAACAACGAAGAACGAACAACGAAGAACGAACAACGAAGAACGAACAACGAAGAACGAACAACGAAGAACGAACAACGAAGAACGAACAACGAAGAACGAACAACGAAGAACGAACAACGAAGAACGAACAACGAAGAACGAACAACGAAGAACGAACAACGAACAACGAAGAACAAACAACAAGCAACGAAGAACAAACAACAAGCAACGAAGAACAAACAACAAGCAACGAACAACGAACAACGAAGAACAAACAACGAAGAACAAACAACGAAGAACAAACAACGAAGAACAAACAACGAAGAACAAACAACGAAGAACAAACAACGAAGAACAAACAACGAAGAACAAACAACGAAGAACAAACAACGAACAACGAACAACGAACAGCGAACAGCGAACAGCGAACAGCGAACAGCGAACAGCGAACAGCGAACAGCGAACAGCGAACAGCGAACAACGAACAACGAACAACGAACAACGAACAACGAACAACGAACAACGCACAACGAACAACGAACAACGAACAACGAACAACGAACAACGAACAACGAAGAACGAACAACGAAGAACGAACAACAAGCAACGAAGAACAAACAACAAGCAACGAAGAACAAACAACAAGCAACGAAGAACAAACAACAAGCAACGAAGAACAAACAACAAGCAACGAAGAACAAACAACAAGCAACGAAGAACAAACAACAAGCAACGAAGAACAAACAACAAGCAACGAAGAACAAACAACAAGCAACGAAGATCAAACAACAAGCAACGAAGAACAAACAACAAGCAACGAAGAACAAACAACAAGCAACGAAGAACAAACAACAAGCAACGAAGAACAAACAACAAGCAACGAAGAACAAACAACAAGCAACGAAGAACAAACAACAAGCAACGAAGAACAAACAACAAGCAACGAAGAACAAACAACAAGCAACGAAGAACAAACAACAAGCAACGAAGAACAAACAACAAGCAACGAAGAACAAACAACAAGCAACGAAGAACAAACAACAAGCAACGAAGAACAAACAACAAGCAACGAAGAACAAACAACAAACAACGAAGAACAAACAACAAACAACGAAGAACCAACAACAAACAACGAAGAACAAACAACAAACAACGAAGAACCAACAACAAACAACGAAGAACCAACAACAAACAACGAAGAACCAACAACAAACAACGAAGAACAAACAACAAACAACGAAGAACAAACAACAAACAACGAAGAACAAACAACAAACAACGAAGAACAAACAACAAACAACGAAGAACAAACAACGAAGAACAAACAACGAAGAACAAACAACGAAGAACAAACAACGAAGAACAAACAACGAAGAACAAACAACGAAGAACAAACAACGAAGAACGAACAACGAACAACGAACAACGAACAGCGAACAGCGAACAGCGAACAGCGAACAGCGAACAGCGAACAGCGAACAGCGAACAGCGAACAGCGAACAACGAACAACGAACAACGAACAACGAACAACGAACAACGAACAACGCACAACGAACAACGAACAACGAACAACGAACAACGAACAACGAACAACGAACAACGAACAACCAGCAACGAACAACCAGCAACGAACAACCAGCAACGAACAACCAGCAACGAACAACCAGCAACGAACAACCAGCAACGAACAACAAGCAACGAAGAACGAACAACAAGCAACGAAGAACAAACAACAAACAACGAAGAACAAACAACAAACAACGAAGAACAAACAACAAACAACGAAGAACAAACAACAAACAACGAAGAACAAACAACAAACAACGAAGAACAAACAACAAACAACGAAGAACAAACAACAAACAACGAAGAACAAACAACAAACAACGAAGAACGAAGAACGAACAACGAAGAACGAACAACGAAGAACGAACAACGAAGAACGAACAACGAAGAACGAACAACGAAGAACGAACAACAAAGAGCGAACAACGAAGAGCGAACAACGAAGAGCGAACAACGAAGAGCGAACAACGAAGAACGAACAACGAAGAACGAACAACGAAGAGCGAACAACGAAGAACGAACAACGAAGAACGAACAACGAAGAACGAACAACGAAGAACGAACAACGAAGAACGAACAACGAAGAACGAACAACGAAGAACGAACAACGAAGAACGAACAACGAAGAAAGAACAACGAAGAACGAACAACGAAGAACGAACAACGAAGAACGAACAACGATGAACGAACAACGAAGAACGAACAACGAAGAACGAACAACGAACAACGAAGAACGAACAACGAACAACGAACAACGAACAACGAACAACGAAGAACGAACAACGAAGAACGAACAACGAAGAACGAACAACGAAGAACGAACAACGAAGAACGAACAACGAAGAACGAACAACGAAGAACGAACAACGAAGAACGAACAACGAAGAACGAACAACGAAGAACGAACAACGAAGAACGAACAACGAAGAACGAACAACGAAGAACGAACAACGAAGAACGAACAACGAAGAACGAACAACGAAGAACGAACAACGAAGAACGAACAACGAAGAACGAACAACGAAGAACGAACAACGAAGAACGAACAACGAAGAACGAACAACGAAGAACGAACAACGAAGAACGAACAACGAAGAACGAACAACGAAGAACGAACAACGAACAACGAACAACGAAGAACGAACAACGAAGAACGAACAACGAAGAACGAACAACGAAGAACGAACAACGAAGAACGAACAACGAAGAACGAACAACGAAGAACGAACAACGAAGAACGAACAACGAAGAACGAACAACGAAGAACGAACAACGAAGAACGAACAACGAAGAACGAACAACGAAGAACGAACAACGAAGAACGAACAACGAAGAACGAACAACGAAGAACGAACAACGAAGAACGAACAACGAAGAACGAACAACGAAGAACGAACAACGAAGAACGAACAACGAAGAACGAACAACGAAGAACGAACAACGAAGAACGAACAACGAAGAACGAACAACGAAGAACGAACAACGAAGAACGAACAACGAAGAACGAACAACGAAGAACGAACAACGAAGAACGAACAACGAAGAACGAACAACGAAGAACGAACAACGAAGAACGAACAACGAAGAACGAACAACGAACAACGAAGAACGAACAACGAAGAACGAACAACGAACAACGAACAACGAACAACGAACAACGAACAACGAACAACGAACAACGAACAACGAAGAACGAAGAACGAACAACGAACAACGAACAACGAACAACGAACAACGAACAACGAACAACGAACAACGAACAACGAACAACGAACAACGAACAACGAACAACGAACAACGAACAACGAACAACGAAGAACAAACAACAAGCAACGAAGAACAAACAACAAACAACGAAGAACAAACAACAAACAACGAAGAACAAACAACAAACAACGAAGAACAAACAACGAACAACGAAGAACGAACAACGAAGAACGAACAACGAAGAACGAACAACGAAGAACGAACAACGAAGAACGAACAACGAAGAACGAACAACGAAGAACGAACAACGAAGAACGAACAACGAAGAACGAACAACGAAGAACGAACAACGAAGAACGAACAACGAAGAACGAACAACGAAGAACGAACAACGAAGAACGAACAACGAAGAACGTACAACGAAGAACGAACAACGAAGAACGAACAACGAAGAACGAACAACGAAGAACGAACAACGAAGAACGAACAACGAACAACGAACAACGAAGAACGAACAACGAACAACGAACAACGAACAACGAACAACGAACAACGAACAACGAACAACGAACAACGAACAACGAACAACGAACAACGAACAACGAACAACGAACAACGAACAACGAACAACGAACAACGAACAACGAACAACGAACAACGAACAACGAACAACGAACAACGAACAACGAACAACGAACAACGAACAACGAAGAACGAACAACGAACAACGAACAACGAACAACGAACAACGAACAACGAACAACGAACAACGAACAACGAAGAACGAACAACGAAGAACGAACAACGAACAACGAACAACGAACAACGAACAACGAACAACGAACAACGAACAACGAACAACGAACAACGAACAACGAACAACGAACAACGAACAACGAACAACGAACAACGAACAACAAGCAACGAAGAACAAACAACAAACAACGAAGAACAAACAACAAACAACGAAGAACAAACAACGAAGAACGAACAACGAAGAACGAACAACGAAGAACGAACAACGAAGAACGAACAACGAAGAACGAACAACGAAGAACGAACAACGAAGAACGAACAACGAAGAACGAACAACGAAGAACGAACAACGAAGAACGAACAACGAAGAACGAACAACGAAGAACGAACAACGAAGAACGAACAACGAAGAACGTACAACGAAGAACGTACAACGAAGAACGAACAACGAAGAACGAACAACGAAGAACGAACAACGAAGAACGAACAACGAAGAACGAACAACGAACAACGAACAACGAACAACGAACAACGAACAACGAACAACGAACAACGGACAACGAACAACGGACAACGAACAACGAACAACGAACAACGAACAACGGACAACGAACAACGAACAACGAACAACGAACAACGAACAACGAACAACGAACAACGAACAACGAACAACGAACAACGAACAACGAACAACGAACAACGAACAACGAACAACGAACAACGAACAACGAACAACGAACAACGAACAACGAACAACGAACAACGAACAACGAACAACGAACAACGAACAACGAACAACGAACAACGAACAACGAACAACGAACAACGAACAACGAACAACGAACAGCGAACAGCGAACAGCGAACAGCGAACAGCGAACAACGAACAGCGAACAACGAACAGCGAACAACGAACAGCGAACAACGAACAACGAACAACGAACAACGAACAACGAACAACGAACAACGAACAACGAACAACGAACAACGAACAACGAACAACGAACAACCAGCAACGAACAACCAGCAACGAACAACCAGCAACGAACAACCAGCAACGAACAACCAGCAACGAACAACAAGCAACGAACAACGAACAACGAACAACGAAGAACAAACAACAAGCAACGAAGAACAAACAACAAGCAACGAAGAACAAACAACAAGCAACGAAGAACAAACAACAAACAACGAAGAACAAACAACGAAGAACGAACAACGAAGAACGAAAAACGAAGAACGAACAACGAAGAACGAACAACGAAGAACGAACAACGAAGAACGAACAACGAAGAACGAACAACGAGGAACGAACAACGAAGAACGAACAACGAACAACGAAGAACGAACAACGAAGAACGAACAACGAAGAACGAACAACGAAGAACGAACAACGAAGAACGAACAACGAAGAACGAACAACGAAGAACGAACAACGAGGAACGAACAACGAAGAACGAACAACGAACAACGAAGAACGAACAACGAAGAACGAACAACGAAGAACGAACAACGAAGAACGAACAACGAAGAACGAACAACGAAGAACGAACAACGAAGAACGAACAACGAAGAACGAACAACGAAGAACGAACAACGAAGAACGAACAACGAAGAACGAACAACGAAGAACGAACAACGAAGAACGAACAACGAAGAACGAACAACGAAGAACGAACAACGAAGAACGAACAACGAAGAACGAACAACGAAGAACGAACAACGAAGAACGAACAACGAAGAACGAACAACGAAGAACGAACAACGAAGAACGAACAACGAAGAACGAACAACGAAGAACGAACAACGAAGAACGAACAACGAAGAACGAACAACAAACAAACGAAGAACAAACAACGAAGAACAAACAACGAAGAACAAACAACGAAGAACAAACAACGAAGAACAAACAACGAAGAACAAACAACGAAGAACAAACAACGAAGAACAAACAACGAAGAACAAACAACGAAGAACAAACAACGAAGAACAAACAACGAAGAACAAACAACGAAGAACGAACAACGAAGAACGAACAACGAACAACGAACAACGAACAACGAACAACGAACAACGAACAACGAACAACGAACAACGAACAACGAACAACGAACAACGAACAACGAACAACGAACAACGAACAACGAACAACGAACAACGAACAACGAACAACGAACAACGAACAACGAACAACGAACAACGAACAACGAACAACGAACAACGAACAACGAACAACGAACAACGAACAACGAACAACGAACAACGAACAACGAACAACGAACAACGAACAGCGAACAGCGAACAGCGAACAGCGAACAACGAACAGCGAACAACGAACAGCGAACAACGAACAGCGAACAACGAACAACGAACAACGAACAACGAACAACGAACAACGAACAACGAACAACGAACAACGAACAACGAACAACGAACAACGAACAACGAACAACGAACAACGAACAACCAGCAACGAACAACCAGCAACGAACAACCAGCAACGAACAACCAGCAACGAACAACCAGCAACGAACAACAAGCAACAAACAACAAGCAACGAAGAACAAACAACAAGCAACGAAGAACAAACAACAAGCAACGAAGAACAAACAACAAACAACGAAGAACAAACAACGAAGAACGAACAACGAAGAACGAAAAACGAAGAACGAACAACGAAGAACGAACAACGAAGAACGAACAACGAAGAACGAACAACGAAGAACGAACAACGAGGAACGAACAACGAAGAACGAACAACGAACAACGAAGAACGAACAACGAAGAACGAACAACGAAGAACGAACAACGAAGAACGAACAACGAAGAACGAACAACGAAGAACGAACAACGAAGAACGAACAACGAGGAACGAACAACGAAGAACGAACAACGAACAACGAAGAACGAACAACGAAGAACGAACAACGAAGAACGAACAACGAAGAACGAACAACGAAGAACGAACAACGAAGAACGAACAACGAAGAACGAACAACGAAGAACGAACAACGAAGAACGAACAACGAAGAACGAACAACGAAGAACGAACAACGAAGAACGAACAACGAAGAACGAACAACGAAGAACGAACAACGAAGAACGAACAACGAAGAACGAACAACGAAGAACGAACAACGAAGAACGAACAACGAAGAACGAACAACGAAGAACGAACAACGAAGAACGAACAACGAAGAACGAACAACGAAGAACGAACAACGAAGAACGAACAACGAAGAACGAACAACGAAGAACGAACAACGAAGAACGAACAACGAAGAACGAACAACGAAGAACGAACAACGAAGAACGAACAACGAAGAACGAACAACGAAGAACGAACAACGAAGAACGAACAACGAAGAACGAACAACGAAGAACGAACAACGAAGAACGAACAACGAAGAACGAACAACGAAGAACGAACAACGAAGAACGAACAACGAAGAACGAACAACGAAGAACGAACAACGAAGAACGAACAACGAAGAACGAACAACGAAGAACGAACAACGAAGAACGAACAACGAAGAACGAACAACGAAGAACGAACAACGAAGAACGAACAACGAAGAACGAACAACGAAGAACGAACAACGAAGAACGAACAACGAAGAACGAACAACGAAGAACGAACAACGAAGAACGAACAACGAAGAACGAACAACGAAGAACGAACAACGAAGAACGAACAACGAAGAACGAACAACGAAGAACGAACAACGAAGAACGAACAACGAAGAACGAACAACGAAGAACGAACAACGAAGAACGAACAACGAAGAACGAACAACGAAGAACGAACAACGAAGAACGAACAACGAAGAACGAACAACGAAGAACGAACAACGAAGAACGAACAACGAAGAACGAACAACGAAGAACGAACAACGAAGAACGAACAACGAAGAACGAACAACGAAGAACGAACAACGAAGAACGAACAACGAAGAACGAACAACGAAGAACGAACAACGAAGAACGAACAACGAAGAACGAACAACGAAGAACGAACAACGAAGAACGAACAACGAAGAACGAACAACGAAGAACGAACAACGAACAACGAAGAACGAACAACGAAGAACGAACAACGAAGAACGAACAACGAAGAACGAACAACGAAGAACGAACAACGAAGAACGAACAACGAAGAACGAACAACGAAGAACGAACAACGAAGAACGAACAACGAAGAACGAACAACGAAGAACGAACAACGAAGAACGAACAACGAAGAACGAACAACGAAGAACGAACAACGAAGAACGAACAACGAAGAACGAACAACGAAGAACGAACAACGAAGAACGAACAACGAAGAACGAACAACGAAGAACGAACAACGAAGAACGAACAACGAAGAACGAACAACGAAGAACGAACAACGAAGAACGAACAACGAAGAACGAACAACGAAGAACGAACAACGAAGAACGAACAACGAAGAACGAACAACGAAGAACGAACAACGAAGAACGAACAACGAAGAACGAACAACGAAGAACGAACAACGAAGAACGAACAACGAAGAACGAACAACGAAGAACGAAAAACGAAGAACGAACAACGAAGAACGAACAACGAAGAACGAACAACGAAGAACGAACAACGAAGAACGAACAACGAAGAACGAACAACGAAGAACGAACAACGAAGAACGAACAACGAAGAACGAACAACGAACAACGAACAACAAGCAACGAAGAACAAACAACAAGCAACGAAGAACAAACAACAAGCAACGAAGAACAAACAACAAGCAACGAACAACGAACAACGAAGAACAAACAACAAGCAACGAAGAACAAACAACAAGCAACGAAGAACAAACAACAAGCAACGAAGAACAAACAACAAGCAACGAAGAACAAACAACAAGCAACGAAGAACAAACAACAAGCAACGAAGAACAAACAACAAGCAACGAAGAACGAACAACAAGCAACGAAGAACGAACAACAAACAACGAAGAACGAACAACAAACAACGAAGAACGAACAACGAACAACGAAGAACAAACAACGAAGGACAAACAACGAAGAACAAACAACGAAGAACGAAGAACAAACAACAAACAACAAACAACGAAGAACAAACAACAAACAACGAAGAACAAACAACAAACAACGAAGAACAAACAACAAACAACGAAGAACAAACAACAAACAACGAAGAACAAACAACAAACAACGAAGAACAAACAACAAACAACGAAGAACAAACAACGAACAACGAAGAACAAACAACGAACAACGAAGAACAAACAACGAACAACGAAGAACAAACAACGAACAACGAAGAACAAACAACGAACAACGAAGAACAAACAACGAACAACGAAGAACAAACAACAAACAACGAAGAACAAACAACAAACAACGAAGAACAAACAACAAACAACGAAGAACAAACAACAAACAACGAAGAACAAACAACAAACAACGAAGAACAAACAACGAAGAACAAACAACGAAGAACAAACAACGAAGAACAAACAACGAAGAACAAACAACGAAGAACAAACAACGAAGAACAAACAACGAAGAACAAACAACGAAGAACAAACAACGAAGAACAAACAACGAAGAACAAACAACGAAGAACAAACAACGAAGAACAAACAACGAAGAACAAACAACGAAGAACAAACAACGAAGAACGAACAACGAAGAACGAACAACGAAGAACGAACAACGAAGAACGAACAACGAAGAACGAACAACGAAGAACGAACAACGAAGAACGAACAACGAAGAACGAACAACGAAGAACGAACAACGAAGAACGAACAACGAAGAACGAACAACGAAGAACAAACAACGAAGAACAAACAACGAAGAACGAACAACGAAGAACGAACAACGAAGAACGAACAACGAAGAACGAACAACGAAGAACGAACAACGAAGAACGAACAACGAAGAACGAACAACGAAGAACGAACAACGAAGAACGAACAACGAAGAACGAACAACGAAGAACAAACAACGAACAACGAAGAACAAACAACGAACAACGAAGAACAAACAACGAACAACGAAGAACGAACAACGAACAACGAAGAACAAACAACGAACAACGAAGAACAAACAACGAACAACGAAGAACAAACAACGAACAACGAAGAACAAACAACGAACAACGAAGAACAAACAACGAACAACGAAGAACAAACAACGAACAACGAAGAACAAACAACGAACAACGAAGAACAAACAACGAACAACGAAGAACAAACAACGAACAACGAACAACAAACAACGAACAACGAAGAACAAACAACGAACAACGAAGAACAAACAACGAACAACGAAGAACAAACAACGAACAACGAAGAACAAACAACGAACAACGAAGAACAAACAACGAAGAACAAACAACGAAGAACAAACAACGAAGATCAAACAACGAAGATCAAACAACGAAGAACAAACAACGAACAACGAAGAACGAACAACGAACAACGAAGAACGAACAACGAACAACGAACAACGAACAACGAACAACGAACAACGAAGAACGAAGAACGAACAACAAACAACAAACAACAAACAACAAACAACAAACAACAAACAACAAACAACAAACAACAAACAACAAACAACAAACAACAAACAACAAACAACAAACAACAAACAACAAACAACAAACAACAAACAACAAACAACGAAGAACAAACAACAAACAACAAACAACGAAGAACAAACAACAAACAACTAAGAACAAACAACGAAGAACAAACAACAAACAACGAACAACGAACAACGGACAACGAACAACGAACAACGGACAACGAACAACGAACAACGGACAACGAACAACGAACAACGGACAACGAACAACGAACAACGGTCAACGGACAACGAACAACGAACAACGGACAACGAACAACGCACAACGGACAACGAACAACGAACAACGAACAACGAACAACGAACAACGAAGAACGAACAACGAAGAACGAACAACGAACAACGAACAACGAACAACGAAGAACGAACAACGAACAACGAAGAACAAACAACAAACAACGAAGAACAAACAACAAACAACGAAGAACAAACAACAAACAACGAAGAACAAACAACAAACAACGAAGAACAAACAACAAACAACGAAGAACAAACAACAAACAACGAAGAACAAACAACAAACAACGAAGAACAAACAACAAACAACGAAGAACAAACAACGAAGAACAAACAACGAAGAACAAACAACGAAGAACAAACAACGAAGAACAAAAATCGAAGAACAAGCAACAAAGAACAAACATCGAAGAACAAACAACGAAGAACAAACAACGAAGAACAAACAACGAAGAACAAACAACGAAGAACAAACAACGAAGAACAAACAACGAAGAACAAACAACGAAGAACAAACAACGAAGAACAAACAACGAAGAACAAACAACGAAGAACAAACAACAAACAACGAAGAACAAACAACAAACAACGAAGAACAAACAACAAACAACGAAGAACAAAAAACAAACAACGAAGAACAAACAACAAACAACAAACAACAAACAACAAACAACAAACAACAAACAACAAACAACAAACAACAAACAACAAACAACAAACAACAAACAACAAACAACAAACAACAAACAACAAACAACAAACAACAAACAACAAACAACAAACAACAAACAACAAACAACAAACAACAAACAACAAACAACAAACAACAAACAACAAACAACAAACAACAAACAACAAACAACAAACAACAAACAACAAACAACAAACAACAAACAACAAACAACAAACAACAAACAACAAACAACAAACAACAAACAACAAACAACAAACAACAAACAACAAACAACAAACAACAAACAACAAACAACAAACAACAAACAACAAACAACAAACAACACACAACAAACAACAAACAACAAACAACAAACAACAAACAACAAACAACAAACAACAAACAACAAACAACAAACAACAAACAACAAACAACGAAGAACAAACAACAAACAACAAACAACGAAGAACAAACAACAAACAACTAAGAACAAACAACGAAGAACAAACAACAAACAACGAAGAACAAACAACAAACAACGAAGAACAAACAACAAACAACGAAGAACAAACAACAAACAACGAAGAACAAACAACAAACAACGAAGAACAAACAACAAACAACGAAGAACAAACAACAAACAACGAAGAACAAACAACAAACAACGAAGAACAAGCAACAAACAACGAAGAACAAACAACAAACAACGAAGAACAAACAACAAACAACGAAGAACAAACAACAAACAACGAAGAACAAACAACAAACAACGAAGAACAAACAACAAACAACGAAGAACAAACAACAAACAACGAAGAACAAACAACAAACAACGAAGAACAAACAACAAACAACGAAGAACAAACAACAAACAACGAAGAACAAACAACAAACAACGAAGAACAAACAACAAACAACGAAGAACAAACAACAAACAACGAAGAACAAACAACAAACAACGAAGAACAAACAACAAACAACGAAGAACAAACAACAAACAACGAAGAACAAACAACAAACAACAAACGACGAAGAACAAACAACAAACAACAAACAACGAAGAACAAACAACGAAGAACAAACAACGAAGAACAAACAACAAACAACAAACAACGAAGAACAAACAACAAACAACAAACAACAAACAACGAAGAACAAACAACAAACAACAAACAACGAAGAACAAACAACAAACAACAAACAACGAAGAACAAACAACAAACAACGAAGAACAAACAACAAACAACGAAGAACAAACAACAAACAACAAACGACGAAGAACAAACAACAAACAACGAAGAACAAACAACAAACAACAAACGACGAAGAACAAACAACAAACAACAAACAACGAAGAACAAACAACAAACAACGAAGAACAAACAACGATGAACAAACAACGAAGAACAAACAACAAACAACAAACAACAAACAACGAAGAAAAAACAACAAACAACAAACAACAAACAACGAAGAACAAACAACGAAGAACAAACAACGAAGAACAAACAACGAAGAACAAACAACGAAGAACAAACAACGAAGAACAAACAACGAAGAACAAACAACGAAGAACAAACAACGAAGAACAAACAACGAAGAACAAACAACGAAGAACAAACAACGAAGAACAAACAACGAAGAACAAACAACGAAGAACAAACAACGAAGAACAAACAACGAAGAACAAACAACGAAGAACAAGCAACGAAGAACAAACAACGAAGAACAAACAACGAAGAACAAACAACGAAGAACAAACAACGAAGAACAAACAACGAAGAACAAACAACAAACAACAAACAACGAAGAACAAACAACAAACAACAAACAACGAAGAACAAACAACGAAGAACAAACAACAAACAAGAAACAACGAAGAACAAACAACAAACAACGAAGAACAAACAACAAACAACGAAGAACAAACAACAAACAACAAAAAACGAAGAACAAACAACAAACAACAAACAACAAACAACGGAGAACAAACAACAAACAACGAAGAACAAACAACAAACAACGAAGAACAAACAACAAACAACGAAGAACAAACAACAAACAACGAAGAACAAACAACAAACAACGAAGAACAAACAACAAACAACAAACGACGAAGAACAAACAACAAACAACAAACAACGAAGAACAAATAACAAACAACGAAGAACAAACAACGAAGAACAAACAACGAAGAACAAACAACAAACAACAAACAACGAAGAACAAACAACAAACAACAAACAACAAACAACGAAGAACAAACAACAAACAACAAACAACGAAGAACAAACAACAAACAACAAACAACGAAGAACAAACAACAAACAACGAAGAACAAACAACAAACAACGAAGAACAAACAACAAACAACAAACGACGAAGAACAAACAACAAACAACAAACAACGAAGAACAAACAACAAACAACGAAGAACAAACAACAAACAACAAACAACAAACAACAAACAACAAACAACAAACAACAAACAACAAACAACAAACAACAAACAACAAACAACAAACAACAAACAACAAACGACGAAGAACAAACAACAAACGGCGAAGAACAAACAACAAACAACAAACAACGAAGAACAAACAACAAACAACGAAGAACAAACAACGAAGAACGAAGAACAAACAACGAAGAACAAACAACGAAGAACAAACAACGAAGAACAAACAACAAACAACGAAGAACAAACAACGAAGAACAAACAACAAACAACGAAGAACAAACAACAAACAACGAAGAACAAACAACGAAGAACAAACAACAAACGAAGAACAAACAACAAACAACGAAGAACAAACAACAAACAACGAAGAACAAACAACAAACAACGAAGAACAAACAACAAACAACGAAGAACAAACAACAAACAACGAAGAACAAACAACAAACAACAAACAACGAAGAACAAACAACAAACAACGTAGAACAAACAACAAACAACGAAGAACAAACAACAAACAACAAACAACGAAGAACAAACAACAAACAACGAAGAACAAACAACAAACAACGAAGAACAAACAACAAACAACGAAGAACAAACAACAAACAACGAAGAACAAACAACGAACAACGAAGAACAAACAACGAACAACGAAGAACAAACAACAAACAACGAAGAACAAACAACAAACAACGAAGAACAAACAACAAACAACCAAGAACAAACAACAAACAACGAAGAACAAACAACAAACAACGAAGAACAAACAACAAACAACGAAGAACAAACAACAAACAACGAAGAACAAACAACAAACAACGAAGAACAAACAACAAACAACAAACAACAAACAACAAACAACAAAGAACAAACAACAAACAACGAAGAACAAACAACAAACAACAAATAACGAAGAACAAACAACAAAGAACGAAGAACAAACAACAAACAACGAAGAACAAACAACAAACAACGAAGAACAAACAACAAACAACGAAGAACAAACAACAAACAACAAACAACGAAGAACAAACAACAAACAACGAAGAACAAACAACAAACAACAAACAACGAAGAACAAACAACAAACAACGAAGAACAAACAACAAACAACAAACAACGAAGAACAAACAACAAACAACGAAGAACAAACAACAAACAACGAAGAACAAACAACAAACAACGAAGAACAAACAACAAACAACGAAGAACAAACAACAAACAACGAAGAACAAACTACAAACAACGAAGAACAAACAAGAAACAACAAACAACGAAGAACAAACAACGAAGAACGAAGAACGAACAACGAAGAACAAACAACGAAGAACAAACAACGAAGAACAATCAACGAAGAACAAACAACGAAGAACAAACAACGAAGAACAAACAACGAAGAACAAACAACGAAGAACAAACAACGAAGAACAAACAACGAAGAACTAACAACGAAGAACAAACAACGAAGAACAAACAACGAAGAACAAACAACGAAGAACAAACAACGAAGAACAAACAACGAAGAACAAACAACGAAGAACAAACAACGAAGAACAAACAACGAAGAACAAACAACAAACAACAAACAACGAAGAACAAACAACAAACAACGTAGAACAAACAACAAACAACGAAGAACAAACAACAAACAACGAAGAACAAACAACAAACAACGAAGAACAAACAACAAACAACGAAGAACAAACAACAAACAACGAAGAACAAACAACAAACAACGAAGAACAAACAACAAACAACGATGAACAAACAACAAACAACGAAGAACAAACAACAAACAACGAAGAACAAACAACAAACAACGAAGAACAAACAACAAACAACGAAGAACAAACAACAAACAACGAAGAACAAACAACAAACAACGAAGAACAAACAACAAACAACGAAGAACAAACAACAAACAACGAAGAACAAACAACAAACAACGAAGAACAAACAACAAACAACGAAGAACAAACAACAAACAACGAAGAACAAACAACAAACAACGAAGAACAAACAACAAACAACGAAGAACAAACAACAAACAACGAAGAACAAACAACAAACAACGAAGAACAAACAACAAACAACGAAGAACAAACAACAAACAACGAAGAACAAACAACAAACAACGAAGAACAAACAACAAACAACGAAGAACAAACAACAAACAACGAAGAACAAACAACAAACAACGAAGAACAAACAACAAACAACGATGAACAAACAACAAACAACGAAGAACAAACAACAAACAACGAAGAACAAACAACAAACAACGAAGAACAAACAACAAACAACGAAGAACAAACAACAAACAACGAAGAACAAACAACAAACAACGAAGAACAAACAACAAACAACGAAGAACAAACAACAAACAGCGAAGAACAAACAACAAACAACGAAGAACAAACAACAAACAACGAAGAACAAACAACAAACAACGAAGAACAAACAACAAACAACGAAGAACAAACAACAAACAACGAAGAACAAACAACAAACAACGAAGAACAAACAACAAACAACGAAGAACAAACAACAAACAACAAACAACAAACAACAAACAACAAACAACAAACAACAAACAACAAACAACAAACAACAAACAACAAACAACAAACAACAAACAACAAACAACAAACAACAAACAACAAACAACAAACAACAAACAACAAACAACAAACAACAAACAACAAACAACAAACAACAAACAACAAACAACAAACAACAAACAACAAACAACAAACAACAAACAACAAACAACAAACAACAAACAACAAACAACAAACAACAAACAACAAACAACAAACAACAAACAACAAACAACAAACAACAAACAACAAACAACAAACAACAAACAACAAACAACAAACAACAAACAACAAACAACAAACAACAAACAACAAACAACAAACAACAAACAACAAATAACAAACAACAAACAACAAACAACAAACAACAAACAACAAACAACAAACAACAAACAACAAACAACAAACAACAAACAACAAACAACAAACAACAAACAACAAACAACAAACAACAAACAACAAACAACAAACAACAAACAACAAACAACAAACAACGAAGAACAAACAACAAACAACTAAGAACAAACAACAAACAACGAAGAACAAACAACAAACAACGAAGAACAAACAACAAACAACGAAGAACAAACAACAAACAACGAAGAACAAACAACAAACAACGAAGAACAAACAACAAACAACGAAGAACAAACAACAAACAACGAAGAACAAACAACAAACAACGAAGAACAAACAACAAACAACGAAGAACAAACAACAAACAACGAAGAACAAACAACAAACAACGAAGAACAAACAACAAACAACGAAGAACAAACAACAAACAACGAAGAACAAACAACAAACAACGAAGAACAAACAACAAACAACGAAGAACAAACAACAAACAACGAAGAACAAACAACAAACAACGAAGAACAAACAACAAACAACGAAGAACAAACAACAAACAACGAAGAACAAACAACAAACAACGAAGAACAAACAACAAACAACGAAGAACAAACAACAAACAACGAAGAACAAACAACAAACAACGAAGAACAAACAACAAACAACGAAGAACAAACAACAAACAACAAACAACAAACAACGAAGAACAAATAACAAACAACGAAGAACAAATAACAAACAACGAAGAACAAACAACGAAGAACAAACAACGAAGAACAAACAACAAACAACAAACAACGAAGAACAAACAACAAACAACAAACAACAAACAACGAAGAACAAACAACAAACAACAAACAACGAAGAACAAACAACAAACAACAAACAACGAAGAACAAACAACAAACAACGAAGAACAAACAACAAACAACGAAGAACAAACAACAAACAACAAACGACGAAGAACAAACAACAAACAACAAACAACGAAGAACAAACAACAAACAACGAAGAACAAACAACGAAGAACAAACAACGAAGAACAAACAACAAACAACAAACAACAAACAACGAAGAAAAAACAACAAACAACAAACAACAAACAACGAAGAACAAACAACGAAGAACAAACAACGAAGAACAAACAACAAACAACGAAGAACAAACAACAAACAACGAAGAACAAACAACAAACAACGAAGAACAAACAACAAACAACGAAGAACAAACAACGAAGAACAAACAACGAAGAACAAACAACGAAGAACAAACAACGAAGAACAAACAACGAAGAACAAACAACGAAGAACAAACAACGAAGAACAAACAACGAAGAACAAACAACGAAGAACAAACAACGAAGAACAAACAACGAAGAACAAACAACGAAGAACAAACAACGAAGAACAAACAACGAAGAACAAACAACGAAGAACAAGCAACGAAGAACAAACAACGAAGAACAAACAACGAAGAACAAACAACGAAGAACAAACAACGAAGAACAAACAACGAAGAACAAACAACAAACAACGAAGAACAAACAACAAACAACAAACAACGAAGAACAAACGACGAAGAACAAACAACAAACAAGAAACAACGAAGAACAAACAACAAACAACGAAGAACAAACAACAAACAACGAAGAACAAACAACAAACAACAAAAAACGAAGAACAAACAACAAACAACAAACAACAAACAACGGAGAACAAACAACAAACAACGAAGAACAAACAACAAACAACGAAGAACAAACAACAAACAACGAAGAACAAACAACGAAGAACAAACAACAAACAACGAAGAACAAACAACAAACAACGAAGAACAAACAACAAACAACGAAGAACAAACAATAAACAACGAAGAACAAACAATAAACAACGAAGAACAAACAACAAACAACGAAGAACAAACAACGAAGAACAAACAACGAAGAACAAACAACGAAGAACAAACAACGAAGAACAAACAACGAAGAACAAACAACGAAGAACAAACAACGTAGAACAAACAACGAAGAACAAACAACGAAGAACAAACAACGAAGACCAAACAACGAAGAACAAACAACGAAGGACAAACAACGAAGAACAAACAAAGAAGAACAAACAACGAAGAACAAACAACGAAGAACAAACAACGAAGAACAAACACCGAAGAACAAACAACGAAGAACAAACAACGAAGAACAAACAACGAAGAACGAAGTACAAACAACAAAGAACAAACAACAAACAACGAAGAACAAACAACAAACAACAAACAACGAAGAACAAACAACAAACAACAAACAACAAACAACGAAGAACAAACAACAAACAACAAACAACGAAGAACAAACAACAAACATCGAAGAACAAACAACAAACAACAAACAACGAAGAACAAACAACAAACAACAAACGACGAAGAACAAACAACAAACAACAAACAACGAAGAACAAACAACAAACAACGAAGAACAAACAACGAAGAACAAACAACGAAGAACAAACAACAAACAACAAACAACGAAGAACAAACAACAAACAACAAACAACAAACAACGAAGAACAAACAACAAACAACAAACAACGAAGAACAAACAACAAACAACGAAGAACAAACAACAAACAACGAAGAACAAACAACAAACAACGAAGAACAAGCAACAAACAACGAAGAACAAGCAACAAACAACGAAGAACAAGCAACAAACAACGAAGAACAAGCAACAAACAACGAAGAACAAGCAACAAACAACGAAGAACAAGCAACAAACAACGAAGAACAAACAACAAACAACGAAGAACAAACAACAAACAACGAAGAACAAACAACAAACAACGAAGAACAAACAACAAACAACGAAGAACAAACAACAAACAACGAAGAACAAACAACAAACAACAAACAACAAACAACAAACAACAAACAACAAACAACAAACGACGAAGAACAAACAGCAAACGACGAAGAACAAACAACAAACAACAAACAACGAAGAACAAACAACAAACAACGAAGAACAAACAACGAAGAACAAACAACGAAGAACAAACAACGAAGAACAAACAACGAAGAACAAACAACAAACAACGAAGAACAAACAACAAACAACGAAGAACAAACAACAAACAACGAAGAACAAACAACAAACAACGAAGAACAAACAACAAACAACGAAGAACAAACAACAAACAACGAAGAACAAACAACAAACAACGAAGAACAAACAACAAACAACAAACAACAAACAACGAAGAACAAACAACAAACAACGTAGAACAAACAACAAACAACGAAGAACAAACAACAAACAACAAACAACGAAGAACAAACAACAAACAACGAAGAACAAACAACAAACAACGAAGAACAAACAACAAACAACGAAGAACAAACAACAAACAACGAAGAACAAACAACAAACAACGAAGAACAAACAACAAACAACGAAGAACAAACAACAAACAACGAAGAACAAACAACAAACAACGATGAACAAACAACAAACAACGAAGAACAAACAACAAACAACGAAGAACAAACAACAAACAACGAAGAACAAACAACAAACAACGAAGAACAAACAACAAACAACGAAGAACAAACAACAAACAACGAAGAACAAACAACAAACAACGAAGAACAAACAACAAACAACGAAGAACAAACAACAAACAACGAAGAACAAACAACAAACAACAAACAACAAACAACAAACAACAAACAACAAACAACAAACAACAAACAACAAACAACAAACAACAAACAACAAACAACAAACAACAAACAACAAACAACAAACAACGAAGAACAAACAACAAACAACAAACAACGAAGAACAAACAACAAACAACTAAGAACAAACAACGAAGAACAAACAACAAACAACGAAGAACAAACAACAAACAACGAAGAACAAACAACGAACAACGAAGAACAAACAACAAACAACGAAGAACAAACAACAAACAACGAAGAACAAACAACAAACAACGAAGAACAAACAACAAACAACGAAGAACAAACAACAAACAACGAAGAACAAACAACAAACAACGAAGAACAAACAACAAACAACGAAGAACAAACAACAAACAACGAAGAACAAGCAACAAACAACGAAGAACAAACAACAAACAACGAAGAACAAACAACAAACAACGAAGAACAAACAACAAACAACGAAGAACAAACAACAAACAACGAAGAACAAACAACAAACAACGAAGAACAAATAACAAACAACGAAGAACAAACAACGAAGAACAAACAACAAACAACGAAGAACAAACAACAAACAACGAAGAACAAACAACAAACAACGAAGAACAAACAACAAACAACGAAGAACAAACAACAAACAACGAAGAACAAACAACAAACAACGAAGAACAAACAACAAACAACGAAGAACAAACAACAAACAACAAACGACGAAGAACAAACAACAAACAACAAACAACGAAGAACAAATAACAAACAACGAAGAACAAACAACGAAGAACAAACAACGAAGAACAAACAACAAACAACAAACAACGAAGAACAAACAACAAACAACAAACAACAAACAACGAAGAACAAACAACAAACAACAAACAACGAAGAACAAACAACAAACAACAAACAACGAAGAACAAACAACAAACAACGAAGAACAAACAACAAACAACGAAGAACAAACAACAAACAACAAACGACGAAGAACAAACAACAAACAACAAACAACGAAGAACAAACAACAAACAACGAAGAACAAACAACGAAGAACAAACAACGAAGAACAAACAACAAACAACAAACAACAAACAACGAAGAAAAAACAACAAACAACAAACAACAAACAACGAAGAACAAACAACGAAGAACAAACAACGAAGAACAAACAACAAACAACGAAGAACAAACAACAAACAACGAAGAACAAACAACGAAGAACAAACAACGAAGAACAAACAACGAAGAACAAACAACGAAGAACAAACAACGAAGAACAAACAACGAAGAACAAACAACGAAGAACAAACAACGAAGAACAAACAACGAAGAACAAACAACGAAGAACAAACAACGAAGAACAAACAACGAAGAACAAACAACGAAGAACAAACAACGAAGAACAAACAACGAAGAACAAACAACGAAGAACAAACAACGAAGAACAAGCAACGAAGAACAAACAACGAAGAACAAACAACGAAGAACAAACAACGAAGAACAAACAACGAAGAACAAACAACGAAGAACAAACAACAAACAACAAACAACGAAGAACAAACAACAAACAACAAACAACGAAGAACAAACAACGAAGAACAAACAACAAACAAGAAACAACGAAGAACAAACAACAAACAACGAAGAACAAACAACAAACAACGAAGAACAAACAACAAACAACAAAAAACGAAGAACAAACAACAAACAACAAACAACAAACAACGGAGAACAAACAACAAACAACGAAGAACAAACAACAAACAACGAAGAACAAACAACAAACAACGAAGAACAAACAACAAACAACGAAGAACAAACAACAAACAACGAAGAACAAACAACAAACAACGAAGAACAAACAACAAACAACGAAGAACAAACAATAAACAACGAAGAACAAACAACAAACAACGAAGAACAAACAACAAACAACGAAGAACAAACAACAAACAACGAAGAACAAACAACAAACAACGAAGAACAAACAGCAAACAACGAAGAACAAACAGCAAACAACGAAGAACAAGCAACGAAGAACCAACAACAAACAACGAAGAACAAACAGCGAAGAACAAACAACGAAGAACAAACAACGAAGAACAAACAACGAAGAACAAACAACGAAGAACAAACAACGAAGAACAAACAACGAAGAACAAACAACGAAGAACAAACAACGAAGAACAAACAACGAAGAACAAACAACGTAGAACAAACAACGAAGAACAAACAACGAAGAACAAACAACGAAGACCAAACAACGAAGAACAAACAACGAAGGACAAACAACGAAGAACAAACAAAGAAGAACAAACAACGAAGAACAAACAACGAAGAACAAACAACGAAGAACAAACACCGAAGAACAAACAACGAAGAACAAACAACGAAGAACAAACAACGAAGAACGAAGTACAAACAACAAACAACAAAGAACAAACAACAAACAACGAAGAACAAACAACAAACAACAAACAACGAAGAACAAACAACAAACAACAAACAACAAACAACGAAGAACAAACAACAAACAACAAACAACGAAGAACAAACAACAAACATCGAAGGACAAACAACAAACAACAAACAACGAAGAACAAACAACAAACAACAAACGACGAAGAACAAACAACAAACAACAAACAACGAAGAACAAACAACAAACAACGAAGAACAAACAACGAAGAACAAACAACGAAGAACAAACAACAAACAACGAAGAACAAACAACGAAGAACAAACACCGAAGAACAAACACCGAAGAACAAACAACGAAGAACAAACAACAAACAACGAAGAACAAACAACAAACAACGAAGAACAAACAACAAACAACGAAGAACAAACAACAAACAACGAAGAACAAACAACAAACAACGAAGAACAAACAACAAACAACGAAGAACAAACAACAAACAACGAAGAACAAACAACAAACAACGAAGGACAAACAACAAACAACGAAGAACAAACAACAAACAACGAAGAACAAACAACAAACAACGAAGAACAAACAACAAACAACGAAGAACAAACAACAATCAACGAAGAACAAACAACAAACAACGAAGAACAAACAACAAACAACGAAGAACAAACAACAAACAACGAAGAACAAACAACAAACAACGAAGAACAAACAACGAACAACGAAGAACAAACAACGAACAACGAAGAACGAACAACGAACAACGAACAACGAACAACGAACATCGAACAACGAACAACGAACAACGAACAACGAACAACGAACAACGAACAACGAACAACGAACAACGAACAACGAACAACGAACAACGAACAACGAACAACGAACAACGAACAACGAACAACGAACAACGAACAACGAACAACGAACAACGAACAACGAACAACGAACAACGAACAACGAACAACGAACAACGAACAACGAACAACGTACAACGAACAACGAACAACGAACAACGAACAACGAACAACGAACAACGAACAACGAACAACGAACAACGAACAACGAACAACGAACAACGAACAACGAACAACGAACAACGAACAACGAACAACGAACAACGAACAACGAACAACGAACAACGAACAATGAACAACGAACAACGAACAACGAACAACGAACAACGAACAACGAACAACGATCAACGAACAACGAACAACGATCAACGAACAACGAACAACGAACAACGAACAACGAACAACGAACAACGAACAACGAACAACGAACAACGAACAACGAACAACGAACAACGAACAACGAACAACGAACAACGAACAACGAACAACGAAGAACGAACAACGAAGAACGAACAACGAAGAACGAACAACGAAGAACGAACAACGAAGAACGAACAACGAAGAACGAACAACGAAGAACGAACAACGAAGAACGAACAACGAAGAACGAACAACGAAGAACGAACAACGAAGAACGAACAACGAAGAACGAACAACGAAGAACGAACAACGAAGAACGAACAACGAAGAACGAACAACGAACAACGAAGAACAAACAACGAACAACGAACAACGAACAACGAACAACAAACAACCAACAACAAACAACGAAGAACAAACAACAAACAACGAAGAACAAACAACAAACAACGAAGAACAAACAACAAACAACGAAGAACAAACAACAAACAACGAAGAACAAACAACGAACAACGAAGAACAAACAACGAACAACGAACAACGAACAACGAGCAACGAGCAACGAGCAACGAACAACGAGCAACGAGCAACGAGCAACGACCAACGAGCAACGACCAACGAGCAACGAACAACGAACAACGAGCAACGAACAACGAACAACGAACAACGAACAACGAACAACGAACAACGAACAACGAACAACGAACAACGAACAACGAACAACGAACAACGAACAACGAACAACGAACAACGAACAACGAACAACGAACAACGAACAACGAACAACGAACAACGAACAACGAACAACGAACAACGAACAACGAACAACGAACAACGAACAACGAACAACGAACAACCAGCAACGAACAACCAGCAACGAACAACGAACAACGAACAACGAACAACGAACAACGAACAACGAACAACGAACAACGATCAACGAACAACGAACAACGAACAACGAACAACGAACAACGAACAACGAACAAAGAACAACGAACAACGAACAACGAACAACGAACAACGAACAACGAACAACGAACAACGAACAACGAACAACGAACAACGAACAACGAACAACGAACAACGAACAACGAACAACGAAGAACGAAGAACGAAGAACGAAGAACGAAGAACGAAGAACGAAGAACGAAGAACGAAGAACGAAGAACGAAGAACGAAGAACGAAGAACGAACAACGAACAACGAACAACGAAGAACGAACAACGAAGAACGAACAACGAAGAACGAACAACGAAGAACGAACAACGAACAACGAAGAACGAACAACGAAGAACGAACAACGAAGAACGAAGAACGAACAACGAAGAACGAAGAACGAAGAACGAAGAACGAAGAACGAACAACGAAGAACGAAGAACGAAGAACGAACAACGAACAACGAAGAACAAACAACGAACAACGAAGAACGAACAACGAACAACGAACAACGAACAACAAACAACGAAGAACAAACAACAAACAACGAAGAACAAACAACAAACAACGAAGAACAAACAACAAACAACGAAGAACAAACAACAAACAACGAAGAACAAACAACGAAGAACAAACAACAAACAACGAAGAACAAACAACAAACAACGAAGAACAAACAACGAACAACGAGCAACGAGCAACGAACAACGAGCAACGAACAACGAGCAACGAGCAACGAACAACGAGCAACGAACAACGAACAACGAACAACGAACAACGAACAACGAACAACGAACAAAGAACAACGAACAACGAACAACGAACAACGAACAACGAACAACGAACAACGAACAACGAACAACGAACAACGAACAACGAACAACGAACAACGAACAACGAACAACGAACAACGAAGAACGAAGAACGAAGAACGAAGAACGAAGAACGAAGAACGAAGAACGAAGAACGAAGAACGAAGAACGAAGAACGAAGAACGAACAACGAACAACGAACAACGAAGAACGAACAACGAAGAACGAACAACGAAGAACGAACAACGAAGAACGAACAACGAACAACGAAGAACGAACAACGAAGAACGAACAACGAAGAACGAAGAACGAACAACGAAGAACGAAGAACGAAGAACGAACAACGAAGAACGAAGAACGAAGAACGAACAACGAACAACGAAGAACAAACAACGAACAACGAAGAACGAACAACGAACAACGAACAACGAACAACAAACAACGAAGAACAAACAACAAACAACGAAGAACAAACAACAAACAACGAAGAACAAACAACAAACAACGAAGAACAAACAACAAACAACGAAGAACAAACAACGAAGAACAAACAACAAACAACGAAGAACAAACAACAAACAACGAAGAACAAACAACGAACAACGAGCAACGAGCAACGAACAACGAGCAACGAGCAACGAACAACGAGCAACGAGCAACGAACAACGAGCAACGAGCAACGACCAACGACCAACGAGCAACGAGCAACGACCAACGAACAACGACCAACGAAAAACGAACAACGAACAACGAACAACGAACAACGAACAACGAACAACGAACAACGAACAACGAACAACGAACAACGAACAACGAACAACGAACAACGAACAACGAACAACGAACAACGAACAACGAACAACGAACAACGAACAACGAACAACGAACAACGAACAACGAACAACGAACAACGAACAACGAACAACGATCAACGAACAACGAACAACGAACAACGAACAACGAACAACGAACAACGAACAACGAACAACGAACAACGAACAACGAACAACGAACAACGAACAACGAACAACGAACAACGAACAACGAAGAACGAACAACGAAGAACGAACAACGAAGAACGAACAACGAAGAACAAACAACAAACAACAAACAACGAAGAACAAACAACAAACATCGAAGAACAAACAACAAACAACAAACAACGAAGAACAAACAACAAACAACAAACGACGAAGAACAAACAACAAACAACAAACAACGAAGAACAAACAACAAACAACGAAGAACAAACAACGAAGAACAAACAACGAAGAACAAACAACAAACAACAAACAACGAAGAACAAACAACAAACAACAAACAACAAACAACGAAGAACAAACAACAAACAACAAACAACGAAGAACAAACAACAAACAACGAAGAACAAACAACAAACAACGAAGAACAAACAACAAACAACGAAGAACAAGCAACAAACAACGAAGAACAAGCAACAAACAACGAAGAACAAGCAACAAACAACGAAGAACAAGCAACAAACAACGAAGAACAAGCAACAAACAACGAAGAACAAGCAACAAACAACGAAGAACAAGCAACAAACAACGAAGAACAAACAACAAACAACGAAGAACAAACAACAAACAACGAAGAACAAACAACAAACAACGAAGAACAAACAACAAACAACGAAGAACAAACAACAAACAACGAAGAACAAACAACAAACAACGAAGAACAAGCAACAAACAACGAAGAACAAACAACAAACAACGAAGAACAAACAACAAACAACGAAGAACAAACAACAAACAACGAAGAACAAACAACAAACAACGAAGAACAAATAACAAACAACGAAGAACAAACAACAAACAACGAAGAACAAACAACAAACAACGAAGAACAAACAACAAACAACGAAGAACAAACAACAAACAACGAAGAACAAACAACAAACAACGAAGAACAAACAACAAACAACGAAGAACAAACAACAAACAACGAAGAACAAACAACAAACAACAAACGACGAAGAACAAACAACAAACAACAAACAACGAAGAACAAATAACAAACAACGAAGAACAAACAACGAAGAACAAACAACGAAGAACAAACAACAAACAACAAACAACGAAGAACAAACAACAAACAACAAACAACAAACAACGAAGAACAAACAACAAACAACAAACAACGAAGAACAAACAACAAACAACAAACAACGAAGAACAAACAACAAACAACGAAGAACAAACAACAAACAACGAAGAACAAACAACAAACAACAAACGACGAAGAACAAACAACAAACAACAAACAACGAAGAACAAACAACAAACAACGAAGAACAAACAACGAAGAACAAACAACGAAGAACAAACAACAAACAACAAACAACAAACAACGAAGAAAAAACAACAAACAACAAACAACAAACAACGAAGAACAAACAACGAAGAACAAACAACGAAGAACAAACAACAAACAACGAAGAACAAACAACAAACAACGAAGAACAAACAACGAAGAACAAACAACGAAGAACAAACAACGAAGAACAAACAACGAAGAACAAACAACGAAGAACAAACAACGAAGAACAAACAACGAAGAACAAACAACGAAGAACAAACAACGAAGAACAAACAACGAAGAACAAACAACGAAGAACAAACAACGAAGAACAAACAACGAAGAACAAACAACGAAGAACAAACAACGAAGAACAAACAACGAAGAACAAGCAACGAAGAACAAACAACGAAGAACAAACAACGAAGAACAAACAACGAAGAACAAACAACGAAGAACAAACAACGAAGAACAAACAACAAACAACAAACAACGAAGAACAAACAACAAACAACAAACAACGAAGAACAAACAACGAAGAACAAACAACAAACAAGAAACAACGAAGAACAAACAACAAACAACGAAGAACAAACAACAAACAACGAAGAACAAACAACAAACAACAAAAAACGAAGAACAAACAACAAACAACAAACAACAAACAACGGAGAACAAACAACAAACAACGAAGAACAAACAACAAACAACGAAGAACAAACAACAAACAACGAAGAACAAACAACAAACAACGAAGAACAAACAACAAACAACGAAGAACAAACAACAAACAACGAAGAACAAACAACAAACAACGAAGAACAAACAATAAACAACGAAGAACAAACAATAAACAACGAAGAACAAACAACAAACAACGAAGAACAAACAACAAACAACGAAGAACAAACAACAAACAACGAAGAACAAACAGCAAACAACGAAGAACAAACAGCAAACAACGAAGAACAAACAGCAAACAACGAAGAACAAGCAACGAAGAACCAACAACAAACAACGAAGAACAAACAACGAAGAACAAACAACGAAGAACAAACAACGAAGAACAAACAACGAAGAACAAACAACGAAGATCAAACAAAGAAGAACAAACAACGAAGAACAAACAACGAAGAACAAACAACGAAGAACAAACAACGAAGAACAAACAACGTAGAACAAACAACGAAGAACAAACAACGAAGAACAAACAACGAAGACCAAACAACGAAGAACAAACAACGAAGGACAAACAACGAAGAACAAACAAAGAAGAACAAACAACGAAGAACAAACAACGAAGAACAAACAACGAAGAACAAACACCGAAGAACAAACAACGAAGAACAAACAACGAAGAACAAACAACGAAGAACGAAGTACAAACAACAAACAACAAAGAACAAACAACAAACAACGAAGAACAAACAACAAACAACAAACAACGAAGAACAAACAACAAACAACAAACAACAAACAACGAAGAACAAACAACAAACAACAAACAACGAAGAACAAACAACAAACATCGAAGAACAAACAACAAACAACAAACAACGAAGAACAAACAACAAACAACAAACGACGAAGAACAAACAACAAACAACAAACAACGAAGAACAAACAACAAACAACGAAGAACAAACAACGAAGAACAAACAACGAAGAACAAACAACAAACAACGAAGAACAAACGACAAACAACGAAGAACAAACAACGAAGAACAAACAACGAAGAACAAACAACAAACAACGAAGAACAAACAACGAAGAACAAACACCGAAGAACAAACAACGAAGAACAAACAACGAAGAACAAACAACAAACAACGAAGAACAAACAACAAACAACGAAGAACAAACAACAAACAACGAAGAACAAACAACAAACAACGAAGAACAAACAACAAACAACGAAGAACAAACAACAAACAACGAAGAACAAACAACAAACAACGAAGAACAAACAACAAACAACGAAGGACAAACAACAAACAACGAAGAACAAACAACAAACAACGAAGAACAAACAACAAACAACGAAGAACAAACAACAAACAACGAAGAACAAACAACAATCAACGAAGAACAAACAACAAACAACGAAGAACAAACAACAAACAACGAAGAACAAACAACAAACAACGAAGAACAAACAACAAACAACGAAGAACAAACAACGAACAACGAAGAACAAACAACGAACAACGAAGAACGAACAACGAACAACGAAGAACGAACAACGAACAACGAACAACGAACAACGAACATCGAACAACGAACAACGAACAACGAACAACGAACATCGAACAACGAACAACGAACAACGAACAACGAACAACGAACAACGAACAACGAACAACGAACAACGAACAACGAACAACGAACAACGAACAACGAACAACGAACAACGAACAACGAACAACGAACAACGAACAACGAACAACGAACAACGAACAACGAACAACGAACAACGAACAACGAACAACGAACAACGAACAACGAACAACGAACAACGAACAACGAACAACGAACAACGAACAACGAACAACGAACAACGAACAACGAACAACGAACAACGAACAACGAACAACGAACAACGAACAACGAACAACGAACAACGAACAACGAACAACGAACAACGAACAACGAACAACGAACAACGAACAACGAACAACGAACAACGAACAACGAACAACGAACAACGAACAACGAACAACGAACAACGAACAACGAACAACGATCAACGAACAACGAACAACGAACAACGAACAACGAACAACGAAGAACGAACAACGAACAACGAACAACGAACAACGAACAACGAACAACGAACAACGAACAACGAACAACGAACAACGAACAACGAAGAACGAACAACGAAGAACGAACAACGAAGAACGAACAACGAAGAACGAACAACGAAGAACGAACAACGAAGAACGAACAACGAAGAACGAACAACGAAGAACGAACAACGAAGAACGAACAACGAAGAACGAACAACGAAGAACGAACAACGAAGAACGAACAACGAAGAACGAACAACGAAGAACGAACAACGAAGAACGAACAACGAAGAACGAACAACGAAGAACGAACAACGAAGAACGAACAACGAAGAACAAACAACGAAGAACAAACAACGAAGAACAAACAACGAAGAACAAACAACAAACAACAAACAACGAAGAACAAACAACAAACAACAAACAACAAACAACGAAGAACAAACAACAAACAACAAACAACGAAGAACAAACAACAAACAACAAACAACGAAGAACAAACAACAAACAACGAAGAACAAACAACAAACAACGAAGAACAAACAACAAACAACAAACGACGAAGAACAAACAACAAACAACAAACAACGAAGAACAAACAACAAACAACGAAGAACAAACAACGAAGAACAAACAACGAAGAACAAACAACAAACAACAAACAACAAACAACGAAGAAAAAACAACAAACAACAAACAACAAACAACGAAGAACAAACAACGAAGAACAAACAACGAAGAACAAACAACAAACAACGAAGAACAAACAACAAACAACGAAGAACAAACAACGAAGAACAAACAACGAAGAACAAACAACGAAGAACAAACAACGAAGAACAAACAACGAAGAACAAACAACGAAGAACAAACAACGAAGAACAAACAACGAAGAACAAACAACGAAGAACAAACAACGAAGAACAAACAACGAAGAACAAACAACGAAGAACAAACAACGAAGAACAAACAACGAAGAACAAACAACGAAGAACAAACAACGAAGAACAAGCAACGAAGAACAAACAACGAAGAACAAACAACGAAGAACAAACAACGAAGAACAAACAACGAAGAACAAACAACGAAGAACAAACAACAAACAACGAAGAACAAACAACAAACAACGAAGAACAAACAACAAACAACAAACGACGAAGAACAAACAACAAACAACAAACAACGAAGAACAAACAACAAACAACGAAGAACAAACAACGAAGAACAAACAACGAAGAACAAACAACAAACAACAAACAACAAACAACGAAGAAAAAACAACAAACAACAAACAACAAACAACGAAGAACAAACAACGAAGAACAAACAACGAAGAACAAACAACAAACAACGAAGAACAAACAACAAACAACGAAGAACGAACAACGAAGAACGAACAACGAAGAACGAACAACGAAGAACGAACAACGAAGAACGAACAACGAAGAACGAACAACGAAGAACGAACAACGAAGAACGAACAACGAAGAACGAACAACGAAGAACGAACAACGAAGAACGAACAACGAAGAACGAACAACGAAGAACGAACAACGAAGAACGAACAACGAAGAACGAACAACGAAGAACGAACAACGAAGAACGAACAACGAAGAACGAACAACGAAGAACGAACAACGAAGAACAAACAACGAAGAACAAACAACGAAGAACAAACAACGAAGAACAAACAACAAACAACAAACAACGAAGAACAAACAACAAACAACAAACAACAAACAACGAAGAACAAACAACAAACAACAAACAACGAAGAACAAACAACAAACAACAAACAACGAAGAACAAACAACAAACAACGAAGAACAAACAACAAACAACGAAGAACAAACAACAAACAACAAACGACGAAGAACAAACAACAAACAACAAACAACGAAGAACAAACAACAAACAACGAAGAACAAACAACGAAGAACAAACAACGAAGAACAAACAACAAACAACAAACAACAAACAACGAAGAAAAAACAACAAACAACAAACAACAAACAACGAAGAACAAACAACGAAGAACAAACAACGAAGAACAAACAACAAACAACGAAGAACAAACAACAAACAACGAAGAACAAACAACGAAGAACAAACAACGAAGAACAAACAACGAAGAACAAACAACGAAGAACAAACAACGAAGAACAAACAACGAAGAACAAACAACGAAGAACAAACAACGAAGAACAAACAACGAAGAACAAACAACGAAGAACAAACAACGAAGAACAAACAACGAAGAACAAACAACGAAGAACAAACAACGAAGAACAAACAACGAAGAACAAACAACGAAGAACAAGCAACGAAGAACAAACAACGAAGAACAAACAACGAAGAACAAACAACGAAGAACAAACAACGAAGAACAAACAACGAAGAACAAACAACAAACAACAAACAACGAAGAACAAACAACAAACAACAAACAACGAAGAACAAACAACGAAGAACAAACAACAAACAAGAAACAACGAAGAACAAACAACAAACAACGAAGAACAAACAACAAACAACGAAGAACAAACAACAAACAACAAAAAACGAAGAACAAACAACAAACAACAAACAACAAACAACGGAGAACAAACAACAAACAACGAAGAACAAACAACAAACAACGAAGAACAAACAACAAACAACGAAGAACAAACAACAAACAACGAAGAACAAACAACAAACAACGAAGAACAAACAACAAACAACGAAGAACAAACAACAAACAACGAAGAACAAACAATAAACAACGAAGAACAAACAATAAACAACGAAGAACAAACAACAAACAACGAAGAACAAACAACAAACAACGAAGAACAAACAACAAACAACGAAGAACAAACAGCAAACAACGAAGAACAAACAGCAAACAACGAAGAACAAACAGCAAACAACGAAGAACAAGCAACGAAGAACCAACAACAAACAACGAAGAACAAACAACGAAGAACAAACAACGAAGAACAAACAACGAAGAACAAACAACGAAGAACAAACAACGAAGATCAAACAAAGAAGAACAAACAACGAAGAACAAACAACGAAGAACAAACAACGAAGAACAAACAACGAAGAACAAACAACGTAGAACAAACAACGAAGAACAAACAACGAAGAACAAACAACGAAGACCAAACAACGAAGAACAAACAACGAAGGACAAACAACGAAGAACAAACAAAGAAGAACAAACAACGAAGAACAAACAACGAAGAACAAACAACGAAGAACAAACACCGAAGAACAAACAACGAAGAACAAACAACGAAGAACAAACAACGAAGAACGAAGTACAAACAACAAACAACAAAGAACAAACAACAAACAACGAAGAACAAACAACAAACAACAAACAACGAAGAACAAACAACAAACAACAAACAACAAACAACGAAGAACAAACAACAAACAACAAACAACGAAGAACAAACAACAAACATCGAAGAACAAACAACAAACAACAAACAACGAAGAACAAACAACAAACAACAAACGACGAAGAACAAACAACAAACAACAAACAACGAAGAACAAACAACAAACAACGAAGAACAAACAACGAAGAACAAACAACGAAGAACAAACAACAAACAACAAACAACGAAGAACAAACAACAAACAACGAAGAACAAACAACGAAGAACAAACAACGAAGAACAAACAACAAACAACGAAGAACAAACAACGAAGAACAAACACCGAAGAACAAACAACGAAGAACAAACAACGAAGAACAAACAACAAACAACGAAGAACAAACAACAAACAACGAAGAACAAACAACAAACAACGAAGAACAAACAACAAACAACGAAGAACAAACAACAAACAACGAAGAACAAACAACAAACAACGAAGAACAAACAACAAACAACGAAGAACAAACAACAAACAACGAAGAACAAACAACAAACAACGAAGAACAAACAACAATCAACGAAGAACAAACAACAAACAACGAAGAACAAACAACAAACAACGAAGAACAAACAACAAACAACGAAGAACAAACAACAAACAACGAAGAACAAACAACAAACAACGAAGAACAAACAACGAACAACGAAGAACAAACAACGAACAACGAAGAACGAACAACGAACAACGAAGAACGAACAACGAACAACGAACAACGAACAACGAACATCGAACAACGAACAACGAACAACGAACAACGAACATCGAACAACGAACAACGAACAACGAACAACGAACAACGAACAACGAACAACGAACAACGAACAACGAACAACGAACAACGAACAACGAACAACGAACAACGAACAACGAACAACGAACAACGAACAACGAACAACGAACAACGAACAACGAACAACGAACAACGAACAACGAACAACGAACAACGAACAACGAACAACGAACAACGAACAACGAACAACGAACAACGAACAACGAACAACGAACAACGAACAACGAACAACGAACAACGAACAACGAACAACGAACAACGAACAACGAACAACGAACAACGAACAACGAACAACGAACAACGAACAACGAACAACGAACAACGAACAACGAACAACGAACAACGAACAACGAACAACGAACAACGAACAACGAACAACGAACAACGAACAACGAACAACGAACAACGATCAACGAACAACGAACAACGAACAACGAACAACGAACAACGAACAACGAACAACGAAGAACGAACAACGAACAACGAACAACGAACAACGAACAACGAACAACGAACAACGAACAACGAACAACGAACAACGAAGAACGAACAACGAAGAACGAACAACGAAGAACGAACAACGAAGAACGAACAACGAAGAACGAACAACGAAGAACGAACAACGAAGAACGAACAACGAAGAACGAACAACGAAGAACGAACAACGAAGAACGAACAACGAAGAACGAACAACGAAGAACGAACAACGAAGAACGAACAACGAAGAACGAACAACGAAGAACGAACAACGAAGAACGAACAACGAAGAACGAACAACGAAGAACGAACAACGAAGAACAAACAACGAAGAACAAACAACGAAGAACAAACAACGAAGAACAAACAACAAACAACAAACAACGAAGAACAAACAACAAACAACAAACAACAAACAACGAAGAACAAACAACAAACAACAAACAACGAAGAACAAACAACAAACAACAAACAACGAAGAACAAACAACAAACAACGAAGAACAAACAACAAACAACGAAGAACAAACAACAAACAACAAACGACGAAGAACAAACAACAAACAACAAACAACGAAGAACAAACAACAAACAACGAAGAACAAACAACGAAGAACAAACAACGAAGAACAAACAACAAACAACAAACAACAAACAACGAAGAAAAAACAACAAACAACAAACAACAAACAACGAAGAACAAACAACGAAGAACAAACAACGAAGAACAAACAACAAACAACGAAGAACAAACAACAAACAACGAAGAACAAACAACGAAGAACAAACAACGAAGAACAAACAACGAAGAACAAACAACGAAGAACAAACAACGAAGAACAAACAACGAAGAACAAACAACGAAGAACAAACAACGAAGAACAAACAACGAAGAACAAACAACGAAGAACAAACAACGAAGAACAAACAACGAAGAACAAACAACGAAGAACAAACAACGAAGAACAAACAACGAAGAACAAGCAACGAAGAACAAACAACGAAGAACAAACAACGAAGAACAAACAACGAAGAACAAACAACGAAGAACAAACAACGAAGAACAAACAACAAACAACAAACAACGAAGAACAAACAACAAACAACAAACAACGAAGAACAAACAACGAAGAACAAACAACAAACAAGAAACAACGAAGAACAAACAACAAACAACGAAGAACAAACAACAAACAACGAAGAACAAACAACAAACAACAAAAAACGAAGAACAAACAACAAACAACAAACAACAAACAACGGAGAACAAACAACAAACAACGAAGAACAAACAACAAACAACGAAGAACAAACAACAAACAACGAAGAACAAACAACAAACAACGAAGAACAAACAACAAACAACGAAGAACAAACAACAAACAACGAAGAACAAACAACAAACAACGAAGAACAAACAATAAACAACGAAGAACAAACAATAAACAACGAAGAACAAACAACAAACAACGAAGAACAAACAACAAACAACGAAGAACAAACAACAAACAACGAAGAACAAACAGCAAACAACGAAGAACAAACAGCAAACAACGAAGAACAAACAGCAAACAACGAAGAACAAGCAACGAAGAACCAACAACAAACAACGAAGAACAAACAACGAAGAACAAACAACGAAGAACAAACAACGAAGAACAAACAACGAAGAACAAACAACGAAGATCAAACAAAGAAGAACAAACAACGAAGAACAAACAACGAAGAACAAACAACGAAGAACAAACAACGAAGAACAAACAACGTAGAACAAACAACGAAGAACAAACAACGAAGAACAAACAACGAAGACCAAACAACGAAGAACAAACAACGAAGGACAAACAACGAAGAACAAACAAAGAAGAACAAACAACGAAGAACAAACAACGAAGAACAAACAACGAAGAACAAACACCGAAGAACAAACAACGAAGAACAAACAACGAAGAACAAACAACGAAGAACGAAGTACAAACAACAAACAACAAAGAACAAACAACAAACAACGAAGAACAAACAACAAACAACAAACAACGAAGAACAAACAACAAACAACAAACAACAAACAACGAAGAACAAACAACAAACAACAAACAACGAAGAACAAACAACAAACATCGAAGAACAAACAACAAACAACAAACAACGAAGAACAAACAACAAACAACAAACGACGAAGAACAAACAACAAACAACAAACAACGAAGAACAAACAACAAACAACGAAGAACAAACAACGAAGAACAAACAACGAAGAACAAACAACAAACAACAAACAACGAAGAACAAACAACAAACAACGAAGAACAAACAACGAAGAACAAACAACGAAGAACAAACAACAAACAACGAAGAACAAACAACGAAGAACAAACACCGAAGAACAAACAACGAAGAACAAACAACGAAGAACAAACAACAAACAACGAAGAACAAACAACAAACAACGAAGAACAAACAACAAACAACGAAGAACAAACAACAAACAACGAAGAACAAACAACAAACAACGAAGAACAAACAACAAACAACGAAGAACAAACAACAAACAACGAAGAACAAACAACAAACAACGAAGGACAAACAACAAACAACGAAGAACAAACAACAAACAACGAAGAACAAACAACAAACAACGAAGAACAAACAACAAACAACGAAGAACAAACAACAATCAACGAAGAACAAACAACAAACAACGAAGAACAAACAACAAACAACGAAGAACAAACAACAAACAACGAAGAACAAACAACAAACAACGAAGAACAAACAACAAACAACGAAGAACAAACAACGAACAACGAAGAACAAACAACGAACAACGAAGAACGAACAACGAACAACGAAGAACGAACAACGAACAACGAACAACGAACAACGAACATCGAACAACGAACAACGAACAACGAACAACGAACAACGAACATCGAACAACGAACAACGAACAACGAACAACGAACAACGAACAACGAACAACGAACAACGAACAACGAACAACGAACAACGAACAACGAACAACGAACAACGAACAACGAACAACGAACAACGAACAACGAACAACGAACAACGAACAACGAACAACGAACAACGAACAACGAACAACGAACAACGAACAACGAACAACGAACAACGAACAACGAACAACGAACAACGAACAACGAACAACGAACAACGAACAACGAACAACGAACAACGAACAACGAACAACGAACAACGAACAACGAACAACGAACAACGAACAACGAACAACGAACAACGAACAACGAACAACGAACAACGAACAACGAACAACGAACAACGAACAACGAACAACGAACAACGAACAACGAACAACGAACAACGAACAACGATCAACGAACAACGAACAACGAACAACGAACAACGAACAACGAACAACGAACAACGAAGAACGAACAACGAACAACGAACAACGAACAACGAACAACGAACAACGAACAACGAACAACGAACAACGAACAACGAAGAACGAACAACGAAGAACGAACAACGAAGAACGAACAACGAAGAACGAACAACGAAGAACGAACAACGAAGAACGAACAACGAAGAACGAACAACGAAGAACGAACAACGAAGAACGAACAACGAAGAACGAACAACGAAGAACGAACAACGAAGAACGAACAACGAAGAACGAACAACGAAGAACGAACAACGAAGAACGAACAACGAAGAACGAACAACGAAGAACGAACAACGAAGAACGAACAACGAAGAACGAACAACGAACAACGAACAACCAACAACAAACAACGAAGAACAAACAACAAACAACGAAGAACAAACAACAAACAACGAAGAACAAACAACAAACAACGAAGAACAAACAACAAACAACGAAGAACAAACAACAAACAACAAACAACAAACAACAAACAACAAACAACAAACAACAAACAACAAACAACAAACAACAAACAACAAACAACAAACAACAAACAACAAACAACAAACAACAAACAACAAACAACAAACAACAAACAACAAACAACAAACAACAAACAACAAACAACAAACAACGAAGAACAAACAACAAACAACAAACAACGAAGAACAAACAACAAACAACTAAGAACAAACAACGAAGAACAAACAACAAACAACGAAGAACAAACAACAAACAACGAAGAACAAACAACGAACAACGAAGAACAAACAACAAACAACGAAGAACAAACAACAAACAACGAAGAACAAACAACAAACAACGAAGAACAAACAACAAACAACGAAGAACAAACAACAAACAACGAAGAACAAACAACAAACAACGAAGAACAAACAACAAACAACGAAGAACAAACAACAAACAACGAAGAACAAGCAACAAACAACGAAGAACAAACAACAAACAACGAAGAACAAACAACAAACAACGAAGAACAAACAACAAACAACGAAGAACAAACAACAAACAACGAAGAACAAACAACAAACAACGAAGAACAAATAACAAACAACGAAGAACAAACAACGAAGAACAAACAACAAACAACGAAGAACAAACAACAAACAACGAAGAACAAACAACAAACAACGAAGAACAAACAACAAACAACGAAGAACAAACAACAAACAACGAAGAACAAACAACAAACAACGAAGAACAAACAACAAACAACGAAGAACAAACAACAAACAACAAACGACGAAGAACAAACAACAAACAACAAACAACGAAGAACAAATAACGAAGAACAAACAACGAAGAACAAACAACAAACAACAAACAACGAAGAACAAACAACAAACAACAAACAACAAACAACGAAGAACAAACAACAAACAACAAACAACGAAGAACAAACAACAAACAACAAACAACGAAGAACAAACAACAAACAACGAAGAACAAACAACAAACAACGAAGAACAAACAACAAACAACAAACGACGAAGAACAAACAACAAACAACAAACAACGAAGAACAAACAACAAACAACGAAGAACAAACAACGAAGAACAAACAACGAAGAACAAACAACAAACAACAAACAACAAACAACGAAGAAAAAACAACAAACAACAAACAACAAACAACGAAGAACAAACAACGAAGAACAAACAACGAAGAACAAACAACAAACAACGAAGAACAAACAACAAACAACGAAGAACAAACAACGAAGAACAAACAACGAAGAACAAACAACGAAGAACAAACAACGAAGAACAAACAACGAAGAACAAACAACGAAGAACAAACAACGAAGAACAAACAACGAAGAACAAACAACGAAGAACAAACAACGAAGAACAAACAACGAAGAACAAACAACGAAGAACAAACAACGAAGAACAAACAACGAAGAACAAACAACGAAGAACAAACAACGAAGAACAAACAACGAAGAACAAGCAACGAAGAACAAACAACGAAGAACAAACAACGAAGAACAAACAACGAAGAACAAACAACGAAGAACAAACAACGAAGAACAAACAACAAACAACAAACAACGAAGAACAAACAACAAACAACAAACAACGAAGAACAAACAACGAAGAACAAACAACAAACAAGAAACAACGAAGAACAAACAACAAACAACGAAGAACAAACAACAAACAACGAAGAACAAACAACAAACAACAAAAAACGAAGAACAAACAACAAACAACAAACAACAAACAACGGAGAACAAACAACAAACAACGAAGAACAAACAACAAACAACGAAGAACAAACAACAAACAACGAAGAACAAACAACAAACAACGAAGAACAAACAACAAACAACGAAGAACAAACAACAAACAACGAAGAACAAACAACAAACAACGAAGAACAAACAATAAACAACGAAGAACAAACAACAAACAACGAAGAACAAACAACAAACAACGAAGAACAAACAACAAACAACGAAGAACAAACAACAAACAACGAAGAACAAACAGCAAACAACGAAGAACAAACAGCAAACAACGAAGAACAAGCAACGAAGAACCAACAACAAACAACGAAGAACAAACAACGAAGAACAAACAACGAAGAACAAACAACGAAGAACAAACAACGAAGAACAAACAACGAAGAACAAACAACGAAGAACAAACAACGAAGAACAAACAACGAAGAACAAACAACGAAGAACAAACAACGAAGAACAAACAACGTAGAACAAACAACGAAGAACAAACAACGAAGAACAAACAACGAAGACCAAACAACGAAGAACAAACAACGAAGGACAAACAACGAAGAACAAACAAAGAAGAACAAACAACGAAGAACAAACAACGAAGAACAAACAACGAAGAACAAACACCGAAGAACAAACAACGAAGAACAAACAACGAAGAACAAACAACGAAGAACGAAGTACAAACAACAAACAACAAAGAACAAACAACAAACAACGAAGAACAAACAACAAACAACAAACAACGAAGAACAAACAACAAACAACAAACAACAAACAACGAAGAACAAACAACAAACAACAAACAACGAAGAACAAACAACAAACATCGAAGGACAAACAACAAACAACAAACAACGAAGAACAAACAACAAACAACAAACGACGAAGAACAAACAACAAACAACAAACAACGAAGAACAAACAACAAACAACGAAGAACAAACAACGAAGAACAAACAACGAAGAACAAACAACAAACAACGAAGAACAAACAACGAAGAACAAACACCGAAGAACAAACACCGAAGAACAAACAACGAAGAACAAACAACAAACAACGAAGAACAAACAACAAACAACGAAGAACAAACAACAAACAACGAAGAACAAACAACAAACAACGAAGAACAAACAACAAACAACGAAGAACAAACAACAAACAACGAAGAACAAACAACAAACAACGAAGGACAAACAACAAACAACGAAGAACAAACAACAAACAACGAAGAACAAACAACAAACAACGAAGAACAAACAACAAACAACGAAGAACAAACAACAATCAACGAAGAACAAACAACAAACAACGAAGAACAAACAACAAACAACGAAGAACAAACAACAAACAACGAAGAACAAACAACAAACAACGAAGAACAAACAACAAACAACGAAGAACAAACAACGAACAACGAAGAACAAACAACGAACAACGAAGAACGAACAACGAACAACGAACAACGAACAACGAACATCGAACAACGAACAACGAACAACGAACAACGAACAACGAACAACGAACAACGAACAACGAACAACGAACAACGAACAACGAACAACGAACAACGAACAACGAACAACGAACAACGAACAACGAACAACGAACAACGAACAACGAACAACGAACAACGAACAACGAACAACGAACAACGAACAACGAACAACGAACAACGAACAACGAACAACGAACAACGAACAACGAACAACGAACAACGAACAACGAACAACGAACAACGAACAACGAACAACGAACAACGAACAACGAACAACGAACAACGAACAACGAACAATGAACAACGAACAACGAACAACGAACAACGAACAACGAACAACGAACAACGATCAACGAACAACGAACAACGATCAACGAACAACGAACAACGAACAACGAACAACGAACAACGAACAACGAACAACGAACAACGAACAACGAACAACGAACAACGAACAACGAACAACGAACAACGAACAACGAACAACGAAGAACGAACAACGAAGAACGAACAACGAAGAACGAACAACGAAGAACGAACAACGAAGAACGAACAACGAAGAACGAACAACGAAGAACGAACAACGAAGAACGAACAACGAAGAACGAACAACGAAGAACGAACAACGAAGAACGAACAACGAAGAACGAACAACGAAGAACGAACAACGAAGAACGAACAACGAACAACGAACAACGAACAACGAAGAACAAACAACGAACAACGAACAACGAACAACGAACAACAAACAACCAACAACAAACAACGAAGAACAAACAACAAACAACGAAGAACAAACAACAAACAACGAAGAACAAACAACAAACAACGAAGAACAAACAACAAACAACGAAGAACAAACAACGAACAACGAAGAACAAACAACGAACAACGAACAACGAACAACGAGCAACGAGCAACGAGCAACGAACAACGAGCAACGAGCAACGAGCAACGACCAACGAGCAACGACCAACGAGCAACGACCAACGAGCAACGAACAACGAACAACGAGCAACGAACAACGAACAACGAACAACGAACAACGAACAACGAACAACGAACAACGAACAACGAACAACGAACAACGAACAACGAACAACGAACAACGAACAACGAACAACGAACAACGAACAACGAACAACGAACAACGAACAACGAACAACGAACAACGAACAACGAACAACGAACAACGAACAACGAACAACGAACAACGAACAACGAACAACGAACAACCAGCAACGAACAACCAGCAACGAACAACGAACAACGAACAACGAACAACGAACAACGAACAACGAACAACGAACAACGATCAACGAACAACGAACAACGAACAACGAACAACGAACAACGAACAAAGAACAACGAACAACGAACAACGAACAACGAACAACGAACAACGAACAACGAACAACGAACAACGAACAACGAACAACGAACAACGAACAACGAACAACGAACAACGAAGAACGAAGAACGAAGAACGAAGAACGAAGAACGAAGAACGAAGAACGAAGAACGAAGAACGAAGAACGAAGAACGAACAACGAACAACGAACAACGAAGAACGAACAACGAAGAACGAACAACGAAGAACGAACAACGAAGAACGAACAACGAACAACGAAGAACGAACAACGAAGAACGAACAACGAAGAACGAAGAACGAACAACGAAGAACGAAGAACGAAGAACGAAGAACGAAGAACGTACAACGAAGAACGAAGAACGAAGAACGAACAACGAACAACGAAGAACAAACAACGAACAACGAAGAACGAACAACGAACAACGAACAACGAACAACGAACAACAAACAACGAAGAACAAACAACAAACAACGAAGAACAAACAACAAACAACGAAGAACAAACAACAAACAACGAAGAACAAACAACAAACAACGAAGAACAAACAACGAAGAACAAACAACAAACAACGAAGAACAAACAACAAACAACGAAGAACAAACAACGAACAACGAGCAACGAGCAACGAACAACGAGCAACGAGCAACGAACAACGAGCAACGAGCAACGAACAACGAGCAACGAGCAACGACCAACGACCAACGAGCAACGAGCAACGACCAACGAACAACGACCAACGAAAAACGAACAACGAACAACGAACAACGAACAACGAACAACGAACAACGAACAACGAACAACGAACAACGAACAACGAACAACGAACAACGAACAACGAACAACGAACAACGAACAACGAACAACGAACAACGAACAACGAACAACGAACAACGAACAACGAACAACGAACAACGAACAACGAACAACGAACAACGATCAACGAACAACGAACAACGAACAACGAACAACGAACAACGAACAACGAACAACGAACAACGAACAACGAACAACGAACAACGAACAACGAACAACGAACAACGAACAACGAAGAACGAACAACGAAGAACGAACAACGAAGAACGAAGAACGAACAACGAAGAACAAACAACAAACAACAAACAACGAAGAACAAACAACAAACATCGAAGAACAAACAACAAACAACAAACAACGAAGAACAAACAACAAACAACAAACGACGAAGAACAAACAACAAACAACAAACAACGAAGAACAAACAACAAACAACGAAGAACAAACATCGAAGAACAAACAACGAAGAACAAACAACAAACAACAAACAACGAAGAACAAACAACAAACAACAAACAACAAACAACGAAGAACAAACAACAAACAACAAACAACGAAGAACAAACAACAAACAACGAAGAACAAACAACAAACAACGAAGAACAAACAACAAACAACGAAGAACAAGCAACAAACAACGAAGAACAAGCAACAAACAACGAAGAACAAGCAACAAACAACGAAGAACAAGCAACAAACAACGAAGAACAAGCAACAAACAACGAAGAACAAGCAACAAACAACGAAGAACAAGCAACAAACAACGAAGAACAAACAACAAACAACGAAGAACAAACAACAAACAACGAAGAACAAACAACAAACAACGAAGAACAAACAACAAACAACGAAGAACAAACAACAAACAACGAAGAACAAACAACAAACAACGAAGAACAAACAACAAACAACGAAGAACAAGCAACAAACAACGAAGAACAAACAACAAACAACGAAGAACAAACAACAAACAACGAAGAACAAACAACAAACAACGAAGAACAAACAACAAACAACGAAGAACAAATAACAAACAACGAAGAACAAACAACAAACAACGAAGAACAAACAACAAACAACGAAGAACAAACAACAAACAACGAAGAACAAACAACAAACAACGAAGAACAAACAACAAACAACGAAGAACAAACAACAAACAACGAAGAACAAACAACAAACAACGAAGAACAAACAACAAACAACAAACGACGAAGAACAAACAACAAACAACAAACAACGAAGAACAAATAACAAACAACGAAGAACAAACAACGAAGAACAAACAACGAAGAACAAACAACAAACAACAAACAACGAAGAACAAACAACAAACAACAAACAACAAACAACGAAGAACAAACAACAAACAACAAACAACGAAGAACAAACAACAAACAACAAACAACGAAGAACAAACAACAAACAACGAAGAACAAACAACGAAGAACAAACAACGAAGAACAAACAACAAACAACAAACAACAAACAACGAAGAAAAAACAACAAACAACAAACAACAAACAACGAAGAACAAACAACGAAGAACAAACAACGAAGAACAAACAACAAACAACGAAGAACAAACAACAAACAACGAAGACAACGAAGAACAAACAACGAAGAACAAACAACGAAGAACAAACAACGAAGAACAAACAACGAAGAACAAACAACGAAGAACAAACAACGAAGAACAAACAACGAAGAACAAACAACGAAGAACAAACAACGAAGAACAAACAACGAAGAACAAACAACGAAGAACAAACAACGAAGAACAAACAACGAAGAACAAACAACGAAGAACAAGCAACGAAGAACAAACAACGAAGAACAAACAACGAAGAACAAACAACGAAGAACAAACAACGAAGAACAAACAACGAAGAACAAACAACAAACAACAAACAACGAAGAACAAACAACAAACAACAAACAACGAAGAACAAACAACGAAGAACAAACAACAAACAAGAAACAACGAAGAACAAACAACAAACAACGAAGAACAAACAACAAACAACGAAGAACAAACAACAAACAACAAAAAACGAAGAACAAACAACAAACAACAAACAACAAACAACGGAGAACAAACAACAAACAACGAAGAACAAACAACAAACAACGAAGAACAAACAACAAACAACGAAGAACAAACAACAAACAACGAAGAACAAACAACAAACAACGAAGAACAAACAACAAACAACGAAGAACAAACAACAAACAACGAAGAACAAACAATAAACAACGAAGAACAAACAATAAACAACGAAGAACAAACAACAAACAACGAAGAACAAACAACAAACAACGAAGAACAAACAACAAACAACGAAGAACAAACAGCAAACAACGAAGAACAAACAGCAAACAACGAAGAACAAACAGCAAACAACGAAGAACAAGCAACGAAGAACCAACAACAAACAACGAAGAACAAACAACGAAGAACAAACAACGAAGAACAAACAACGAAGAACAAACAACGAAGAACAAACAACGAAGATCAAACAAAGAAGAACAAACAACGAAGAACAAACAACGAAGAACAAACAACGAAGAACAAACAACGAAGAACAAACAACGTAGAACAAACAACGAAGAACAAACAACGAAGAACAAACAACGAAGACCAAACAACGAAGAACAAACAACGAAGGACAAACAACGAAGAACAAACAAAGAAGAACAAACAACGAAGAACAAACAACGAAGAACAAACAACGAAGAACAAACACCGAAGAACAAACAACGAAGAACAAACAACGAAGAACAAACAACGAAGAACGAAGTACAAACAACAAACAACAAAGAACAAACAACAAACAACGAAGAACAAACAACAAACAACAAACAACGAAGAACAAACAACAAACAACAAACAACAAACAACGAAGAACAAACAACAAACAACAAACAACGAAGAACAAACAACAAACATCGAAGAACAAACAACAAACAACAAACAACGAAGAACAAACAACAAACAACAAACGACGAAGAACAAACAACAAACAACAAACAACGAAGAACAAACAACAAACAACGAAGAACAAACAACGAAGAACAAACAACGAAGAACAAACAACAAACAACAAACAACGAAGAACAAACAACAAACAACGAAGAACAAACAACGAAGAACAAACAACAAACAACGAAGAACAAACAACGAAGAACAAACACCGAAGAACAAACAACGAAGAACAAACAACGAAGAACAAACAACAAACAACGAAGAACAAACAACAAACAACGAAGAACAAACAACAAACAACGAAGAACAAACAACAAACAACGAAGAACAAACAACAAACAACGAAGAACAAACAACAAACAACGAAGAACAAACAACAAACAACGAAGGACAAACAACAAACAACGAAGAACAAACAACAAACAACGAAGAACAAACAACAAACAACGAAGAACAAACAACAAACAACGAAGAACAAACAACAATCAACGAAGAACAAACAACAAACAACGAAGAACAAACAACAAACAACGAAGAACAAACAACAAACAACGAAGAACAAACAACAAACAACGAAGAACAAACAACAAACAACGAAGAACAAACAACGAACAACGAAGAACAAACAACGAACAACGAAGAACGAACAACGAACAACGAAGAACGAACAACGAACAACGAACAACGAACAACGAACATCGAACAACGAACAACGAACAACGAACAACGAACAACGAACATCGAACAACGAACAACGAACAACGAACAACGAACAACGAACAACGAACAACGAACAACGAACAACGAACAACGAACAACGAACAACGAACAACGAACAACGAACAACGAACAACGAACAACGAACAACGAACAACGAACAACGAACAACGAACAACGAACAACGAACAACGAACAACGAACAACGAACAACGAACAACGAACAACGAACAACGAACAACGAACAACGAACAACGAACAACGAACAACGAACAACGAACAACGAACAACGAACAACGAACAACGAACAACGAACAACGAACAACGAACAACGAACAACGAACAACGAACAACGAACAACGAACAACGAACAACGAACAACGAACAACGAACAACGAACAACGAACAACGAACAACGAACAACGAACAACGAACAACGAACAACGAAGAACGAACAACGAAGAACGAACAACGAAGAACGAACAACGAAGAACGAACAACGAAGAACAAACAACAAACAACGAAGAACAAACAACAAACAACGAAGAACAAACAACAAACAACGAAGAACAAACAACAAACAACGAAGAACAACAACAACAACGAAGAACAAAACAAACAACGAACGAACAACGAACAACGAACAACCAACAACGAACAACGAACAACGACAACGAGCAACGAGCAACGAGCAACGAGCAACGAACAACGAGCAACGAGCAACGAACAACGAGCAACGAGCAACGAACAACGAGCAACGAGCAACGACCAACGAGCAACGAACAACGAACAACGAGCAACGAACAACGAACAACGAGCAACGAAACAACGAACAACGAACAACGAACAACGAACAACGAACAACGAACAACGAACAACGAACAACGAACAACGAACAACGAACAACGAACAACGAACAACGAACAACGAACAACGAACAACGAACAACGAACAACGAACAACGAAGAACGAACAACGAACAACGAACAACGAAGAACGAACAACGAAGAACGAACAACGAAGAACGAACAACGAAGAACGAACAACGAAGAACGAACAACGAAGAACGAACAACGAAGAACGAACAACGAAGAACGAACAACGAAGAACGAACAACGAAGAACGAACAACGAAGAACGAACAACGAACAACGAACAACCAACAACGAACAACGAACAACGAACAACGAGCAACGAGCAACGAGCAACGAGCAACGAACAACGAGCAACGAGCAACGAACAACGAACAACGAACAACGAACAACGAACAACGAACAACGAACAACGAACAACGAACAACGAACAACGAACAACGAACAACGAACAACGAACAACGAACAACGAACAACGAACAACGAACAACGAACAACGAACAACGAACAACGAACAACGAACAACGAAGAACGAAGAACGAAGAACGAAGAACGAAGAACGAAGAACGAAGAACGAAGAACGAAGAACGAAGAACGAAGAACGAAGAACGAAGAACGAAGAACGAAGAACGAACAACGAAGAACGAACAACGAAGAACGAACAACGAAGAACGAACAACGAAGAACGAACAACGAACAACGAACAACGAACAACGAACAACAAACAACGAAGAACAAACAACAAACAACGAAGAACAAACAACAAACAACGAAGAACAAACAACAAACAACGAAGAACAAACAACAAACAACGAAGAACGAACAACGATCAACGAACAACGAACAACGAACAACGAACAACGAACAACGAACAACGAACAACGAACAACGAACAACGAACAACGATCAACGAACAACGAACAACGAACAACGAACAACGAACAACGAACAACGAACAACGAACAACGACCAACCAGCAACGAACAACCAGCAACGAACAACGAACAACGAACAACGAACAACGAACAACGAACAACGAACAACGAACAACGAACAACCAGCAACGAACAACCAGCAACGAACAACCAGCAACGAACAACCAGCAACGAACAACCAGCAACGAACAACCAGCAACGAACAACCAGCAACGAACAACCAGCAACGAACAACCAGCAACGAACAACCAGCAACGAACAACCAGCAACGAACAACCAGCAACGAAGAACAAACAACAAGCAACGAAGAACAAACAACAAGCAACGAAGAACAAACAACAAGCAACGAAGAACAAACAACGAACAACGAACAACGAACAACGAACAACGAACAACGAACAACGAACAACGAACAACGAACAACGAACAACGAACAACGAACAACGAACAACGAACAACGAACAACGAACAACGAACAACGAACAACGAACAACGAACAACGAACAACGAACAACGAACAACGAACAACGAACAACGAACAACGAACAACGAACAACGAACAACGAACAACGAACAACGAACAACGAACAACGAACAACGAACAACGAACAACGAACAACGAACAACGAACAACGAACAACGAACAACGAACAACGAACAACGAAGAACGAAGAACGAAGAACGAAGAACGAAGAACGAAGAACGAAGAACGAAGAACGAAGAACGAAGAACGAAGAACGAAGAACGAAGAACGAACAACGAACAACGAAGAACGAACAACGAACAACGAAGAACGAACAACGAACAACGAAGAACGAACAACGAAGAACGAACAACGAAGAACGAACAACGAAGAACGAACAACGAACAACGAAGAACGAAGAACGAAGAACGAACAACGAAGAACGAACAACGAACAACGAAGAACGAACAACGAACAACGAACAACGAACAACGAACAACGAACAACGAACAACGAACAACGAACAACGAGCAACGAGCAACGAACAACGAGCAACGAGCAACGACCAACGACCAACGAGCAACGACCAACGAACAACGACCAACGAACAACGAGCAACGACCAACGAACAACGAACAACGAACAACGAACAACGAACAACGAACAACGAACAACGAACAACGAACAACGAACAACGAACAACGAACAACGAACAACGAACAACGAACAACGAACAACGAACAACGAACAACGAACAACGAACAACGAACAACGAACAACGAACAACGAACAACGAACAACGAACAACGAACAACGAACAACGAACAACGAACAACGAACAACGAACAACGAACAACGAACAACGAACAACGAACAACGAACAACGAACAACGAACAACGAACAACGAACAACGAACAACGAACAACGATCAACGAACAACGAACAACGAACAACGAACAACGAACAACGAACAACGAACAACGAACAACGAACAACCAGCAACGAACAACCAGCAACGAACAACCAGCAACGAACAACGAACAACGAACAACGAACAACGAACAACGAACAACGAACAACGAACAACGAACAACGAACAACGAACAACGAACAACGAACAACCAGCAACGAACAACCAGCAACGAACAACCAGCAACGAACAACCAGCAACGAACAACCAGCAACGAACAACCAGCAACGAACAACCAGCAACGAACAACCAGCAACGAACAACCAGCAACGAACAACCAGCAACGAACAACCAGCAACGAACAACCAGCAACGAAGAACAAACAACAAGCAACGAAGAACAAACAACAAGCAACGAAGAACAAACAACAAGCAACGAAGAACAAACAACAAGCAACGAAGAACAAACAACAAGCAACGAAGAACAAACAACAAGCAACGAAGAACAAACAACAAGCAACGAAGAACAAACAACAAACAACGAAGAACAAACAACAAACAACGAAGAACAAACAACAAACAACGAAGAACAAACAACAAACAACGAAGAACAAACAACAAACAACGAAGAACAAACAACGATGAACAAACAACGATGAACAAACAACGATGAACAAACAACGATGAACAAACAACAAGCAACAAGCAACAAACAACAAACAACGAAGAACAAACAACGAAGAACAAACAACGAAGAACAAACAACGAAGAACAAACAACGAAGAACGAACAACGAAGAACGAACAACGAAGAACGAACAACGAAGAACGAACAACGAAGAACGAACAACGAAGAACGAACAACGAAGAACGAACAACGATGAACGAACAACGAAGAACGAACAACGAAGAACGAACAACGAAGAACGAACAACGAAGAACGAACAACGAAGAACGAACAACGAAGAACGAACAACGAAGAACGAACAACGAACAACGAACAACGAACAACGAACAACGAACAACGAACAACCTGCAACGAACAACCAGCAACGAACAACCAGCAACGAACAACCAGCAACGAACAACCAGCAACGAACAACCAGCAACGAACAACCAGCAACGAACAACCAGCAACGAACAACCAGCAACGAACAACCAGCAACGAACAACCAGCAACGAACAAGCAACAAGCAACAAGCAACAAGCAACAAGCAACGAAGAACAAACAACAAACGACGAAGAACAAACAACAAACAGCGAAGAACAAACAACAAACAACGAAGAACAAACAACAAACAACGAAGAACAAACAACAAACAACGATGAACAAACAACGATGAACAAACAACGATTACCAAACAACAAGCAACAAGCAACAAGCAACAAGCAACAAGCAACAAGCAACAAGCAACAAGCAACAAACAACAAACAACGATTACCAAACAACAAACAACAAGCAACAAGCAACAAGCAACAAGCAACAAGCAACAAGCAACAAGCAACAAGCAACAAGCAACAAGCAACAAGCAACAAGCAACGAAGAACGAACAACGAAGAACGAACAACGAAGAACGAACAACGAAGAACGAACAACGAAGAACGAACAACGAAGAACGAACAACGAAGAACGAACAACGAAGAACGAACAACGATGAACGAACAACGAAGAACGAACAACGAAGAACGAACAACGAAGAACGAACAACGAAGAACGAACAACGAAGAACGAACAACGAACAACGAACAACGAAGAACGAACAACGAAGAACGAACAACGAACAACGAACAACGAACAACGAACAACGAACAACGAACAACGAACAACGAACAACGAACAACGAACAACGAACAACGAACAACGAACAACGAACAACGAACAACGAACAACGAACAACGAACAACGAACAACGAACAACGAACAACGAACAACGAACAACGAACAACGAACAACGAACAACGAACAACGAACAACGAACAACGAACAACGAACAACGAACAACGAACAACGAACAACGAACAACGAACAACGAACAACGAACAACGATCAACGAACAACGATCAACGAACAACGATCAACGAACAACGAACAACGAACAACGAACAACGAACAACGAACAACGAACAACGAACAACGAACAACCAGCAACGAACAACCAGCAACGAACAACCAGCAACGAACAACCAGCAACGAACAACGAACAACGAACAACGAACAACGAACAACGAACAACGAACAACGAACAACGAACAACGAACAACGATCAACGAACAACGAACAACGAACAACGAACAACGAACAACGAACAACGAACAACGAACAACCAGCAACGAACAACCAGCAACGAACAACGAACAACGAACAACGAACAACGAACAACGAACAACGAACAACGAACAACGAACAACGGACAACGAACAACGAACAACGAACAACGAGCAACGAACAACGAACAACGAACAACGAACAACGAACAACGAACAACGAACAACGAACAACGAACAACGAACAACGAACAACGAACAACGAACAACGAACAACGAACAACGAACAACGAACAACGATCAACGAACAACGATCAACGAACAACGAACAACGAACAACGAACAACGAACAACGAACAACCAGCAACGAACAACCAGCAACGAACAACCAGCAACGAACAACGAACAACGAACAACGAACAACGAACAACGAACAACGAACAACGAACAACGAACAACGAACAACGATCAACGAACAACGAACAACGAACAACGAACAACGAACAACGAACAACGAACAACGAACAACGAACAACGAACAACGAACAACGAACAACGAACAACGAACAACGAACAACGAACAACGAACAACGAACAACCAGCAACGAACAACCAGCAACGAACAACCAGCAACGAACAACCAGCAACGAACAACGAACAACGAACAACGAACAACCAGCAACGAACAACCAGCAACGAACAACCAGCAACGAACAACCAGCAACGAACAACCAGCAACGAACAACCAGCAACGAACAACCAGCAACGAACAACCAGCAACGAACAACCAGCAACGAACAACCAGCAACGAACAACCAGCAACGAACAACCAGCAACGAACAACCAGCAACGAACAACCAGCAACGAAGAACAAACAACAAGCAACGAAGAACAAACAACAAGCAACGAAGAACAAACAACAAGCAACGAAGAACAAACAACAAGCAACGAAGAACAAACAACAAGCAACGAAGAACAAACAACAAGCAACGAAGAACAAACAACAAACAACGAAGAACAAACAACAAACAACGTAGAACAAACAACAAACAACGAAGAACAAACAACAAACAACGAAGAACAAACAACAAACAACGAAGAACAAACAACAAACAACGAAGAACAAACAACAAACAACGAAGAACAAACAACGATGAACAAACAACGATGAACAAACAACGAAGAACAAACAACAAACAACGAAGAACAAACAACGAAGAACGAACAACGAACAACGAACAACGAACAACGAACAACGAACAACGAACAACGAACAACGAACAACGAACAACGAACAACGAACAACGAACAACGAACAACGAACAACGAACAACGAACAACGAACAACGAACAACGAACAACGAACAACGAACAACGAACAACGAACAACGAACAACGAACAACGAACAACGAACAACGAACAACGAACAACGAACAACGAACAACGAACAACGAACAACGAACAACGAACAACGAACAACGAACAACGAACAACGAACAACGAACAACGAACAACGAACAACGAACAACGAACAACGAACAACGAACAACGAACAACGAACAACGAACAACGAACAACGAACAACGAACAACGAACAACGAACAACGAACAACGAACAACGAACAACGAACAACGAACAACGAACAACGAACAACGAACAACGAACAACGAACAACGAACAACGAACAACGAACAACGAACAACGAACAACGAACAACGAACAACGAACAACGAACAACGAACAACGAACAACGAACAACGAACAACGAACAACGAACAACGAACAACGAACAACGAACAACGAACAACGAACAACGAACAACGAACAACGAACAACGAACAACGAACAACGAACAACGAACAACGAACAACGAACAACGAACAACGAACAACGAACAACGAACAACGAACAACGAACAACGAACAACGAACAACGAACAACGAACAACGAACAACGAACAACGAACAACGAACAACGAACAACGAACAACGAACAACGAACAACGAACAACGAAGAACGAACAACGAAGAACGAACAACGAAGAACGAACAACGAAGAACGAACAACGAAGAACGAACAACGAAGAACGAACAACGAAGAACGAACAACGAAGAACGAACAACGAAGAACGAACAACGAAGAACGAACAACGAAGAACGAACAACGAAGAACGAACAACGAAGAACGAACAACGAAGAACGAACAACGAAGAACGAACAACGAACAACGAACAACGAACAACGAACAACGAAGAACGAAGAACGAACAACGAACAACCAGCAACGAACAACGAACAACGAACAACGAACAACGAACAACGAACAACGAACAACGAACAACGAACAACGAGCAACGAACAACGAACAACGAACAACGAACAACGAACAACGAACAACGAACAACGAACAACGAACAACGAACAACGAACAACGAACAACGAGCAACGAGCAACGAGCAACGAGCAACGAGCAACGAGCAACGAGCAACGACCAACGAGCAACGAGCAACGACCAACGAACAACGAGCAACGACCAACGAACAACGAGCAACGACCAACGAACAACGAACAACGAACAACGAACAACGAACAACGAACAACGAACAACGAACAACGAACAACGAACAACGAAGAACGAACAACGATGAACGAACAACGAACAACGAACAACGAACAACGAACAACGAACAACGAACAACGAACAACGAACAACGAACAACGAACAACGAACAACGAACAACGAACAACGAACAACGAACAACGAACAACGAACAACGAACAACGAACAACGAACAACGAACAACGAACAACGAACAACGAACAACGAACAACGAACAACGATCAACGAACAACGATCAACGAACAACGAACAACGAACAACGAACAACGAACAACGAACAACGAACAACGACCAACCAGCAACGAACAACCAGCAACGAACAACCAGCAACGAACAACCAGCAACGAACAACGAACAACGAACAACGAACAACGAACAACGAACAACGAACAACGAACAACGAACAACCAGCAACGAACAACCAGCAACGAACAACCAGCAACGAACAACCAGCAACGAACAACCAGCAACGAACAACCAGCAACGAACAACCAGCAACGAACAACCAGCAACGAACAACCAGCAACGAACAACCAGCAACGAACAACCAGCAACGAACAACCAGCAACGAACAACCAGCAACGAACAACCAGCAACGAAGAACAAACAACAAGCAACGAAGAACAAACAACAAGCAACGAAGAACAAACAACAAACAACGAAGAACAAACAACAAACAACGAAGAACAAACAACAAACAACGAAGAACAAACAACAAACAACGAAGAACAAACAACAAACAACGAAGAACAAACAACGATGAACAAACAACGATGAACAAACAACGATGAACAAACAACAAGCAACAAACAACAAACAACGAAGAACAAACAACGAAGAACAAACAACGAAGAACAAACAACGAAGAACAAACAACGAAGAACGAACAACGAAGAACGAACAACGAAGAACGAACAACGAAGAACGAACAACGAAGAACGAACAACGAAGAACGAACAACGAAGAACGAACAACGAAGAACGAACAACGAAGAACGAACAACGATGAACGAACAACGAAGAACGAACAACGAAGAACGAACAACGAAGAACGAACAACGAAGAACGAACAACGAACAACGAACAACGAACAACGAACAACGAACAACGAACAACGAACGACGAACAACGAACAACGAACAACCAGCAACGAACAACCAGCAACGAACAACCAGCAACGAACAACCAGCAACGAACAACCAGCAACGAACAACCAGCAACGAACAACCAGCAACGAACAACCAGCAACGAACAACCAGCAACGAACAACCAGCAACGAACAACCAGCAACAAGCAACGAAGAACAAACAACGAAGAACAAACAACAAACGACGAAGAACAAACAACAAACAACGAAGAACAAACAACAAACAACGAAGAACAAACAACAAACAACGAAGAACAAACAACAAACAACGATGAACAAACAACGATGAACAAACAACGATTACCAAACAACAAGCAACAAGCAACAAGCAACAAGCAACAAGCAACAAGCAACAAGCAACAAGCAACAAGCAACAAGCAACAAGCAACAAGCAACAAGCAACAAGCAACAAACAACAAACAACGATTACCAAACAACAAACAACAAGCAACAAGCAACAAGCAACAAGCAACAAGCAACAAGCAACAAGCAACAAGCAACAAGCAACAAGCAACAAAAAACGAAGAACGAACAACGAAGAACGAACAACGAAGAACGAACAACGAAGAACGAACAACGAAGAACGAACAACGAAGAACGAACAACGAAGAACGAACAACGAAGAACGAACAACGAAGAACGAACAACGAAGAACGAACAACGAAGAACGAACAACGAAGAACGAACAACGAACAACGAACAACGAACAACGAACAACGAACAACGAACAACGAACAACGAACAACGAACAACGAACAACGAACAACGAACAACGAACAGCGAACAACGAACAGCGAACAACGAACAGCGAACAACGAACAGCGAACAACGAACAGCGAACAACGAACAGCGAACAACGAACAGCGAACAACGAACAGCGAACAACGAACAGCGAACAACGAACAGCGAACAACGAACAACGAACAACGAACAACGAACAACGAACAACGAACAACGAACAACGAACAACGAACAACGAACAACGAACAACGAACAACGAACAACGAACAACGAACAACGAACAACGAACAACGAACAACGAACAACGAACAACGAACAACGAACAACGAACAACGAACAACGATCAACGAACAACGATCAACGAACAACGATCAACGAACAACGAACAACGAACAACGAACAACGAACAACGAACAACGACCAACCAGCAACGAACAACCAGCAACGAACAACCAGCAACGAACAACCAGCAACGAACAACCAGCAACGAACAACCAGCAACGAACAACGAACAACGAACAACGAACAACGAACAACGAACAACGAACAACGAACAACCAGCAACGAACAACCAGCAACGAACAACCAGCAACGAACAACCAGCAACGAACAACCAGCAACGAACAACCAGGAACGAACAACCAGCAACGAACAACCAGCAACGAACAACCAGCAACGAACAACCAGCAACGAACAACCAGCAACGAACAACCAGCAACGAAGAACAAACAACAAGCAACGAAATACAAACAACAAGCAACGAAGAACAAACAACAAGCAACGAAGAACAAACAACAAGCAACGAAGAACAAACAACAAGCAACGAAGAACAAACAACAAGCAACGAAGAACAAACAACAAGCAACGAAGAACAAACAACAAACAACGAAGAACAAACAACAAACAACGTAGAACAAACAACAAACAACGAAGAACAAACAACAAACAACGAAGAACAAACAACAAACAACGAAGAACAAACAACAAACAACGAAGAACAAACAACAAACAACGAAGAACAAACAACGATGAACAAACAACGATGAACAAACAACAAGCAACAAGCAACAAGCAACAAACAACAAACAACGAAGAACAAACAACGAAGAACAAACAACGAAGAACAAACAACGAAGAACAAACAACGAAGAACAAACAACGAAGAACGAACAACGAAGAACGAACAACGAAGAACGAACAACGAAGAACGAACAACGAAGAACGAACAACGAAGAACGAACAACGAAGAACGAACAACGAAGAACGAACAACGATGAACGAACAACGAAGAACGAACAACGAAGAACGAACAACGAAGAACGAACAACGAAGAACGAACAACGAACAACGAACAACGAATAACGAACAACGAACAACGAACAACGAACAACGAACGACGAACAACGAACAACGAACAACCAGCAACGAACAACCAGCAACGAACAACCAGCAACGAACAACCAGCAACGAACAACCAGCAACGAACAACCAGCAACGAACAACCAGCAACGAACAACCAGCAACGAACAACAAGCAACAAGCAACAAGCAACAAGCAACAAGCAACAAGCAACAAGCAACAAGCAACAAGCAACAAACAACAAACAACGATTACCAAACAACAAACAACAAGCAACAAGCAACAAGCAACAAGCAACAAGCAACAAGCAACAAGCAACAAGCAACAAGCAACGAAGAACGAACAACGAAGAACGAACAACGAAGAAAGAACAACGAAGAACGAACAACGAAGAACGAACAACGAAGAACGAACAACGAAGAACGAACAACGAAGAACGAACAACGAAGAACGAACAACGAAGAACGAACAACGAAGAACGAACAACGAACAACGAACAACGAACAACGAACAACGAACAACGAACAACGAACAACGAACAACGAACAACGAACAGCGAACAACGAACAGCGAACAACGAACAACGAACAACGAACAACGAACAACGAACAACGAACAACGAACAACGAACAACGAACAACGAACAACGAACAACGAACAACGAACAACGAACAACGAACAACGAACAACGAACAACGAACAACGAACAACGAACAACGAACAACGAACAACGAACAACGAACAACGAACAACGAACAACGAACAACGAACAACGAACAACGAACAACGAACAACGAACAACGAACAACGAACAACGAACAACGAACAACGAACAACGATCAACGAACAACGATCAACGAACAACGAACAACGAACAACGAACAACGAACAACGAACAACGAACAACGAACAACGAACAACGAACAACGAACAACGAACAACGAACAACGAACAACGAACAACGAACAACGAACAACGAACAACGAACAACGAACAACGAACAACCAGCAACGAACAACCAGCAACGAACAACCAGCAACGAACAACCAGCAACGAACAACCAGCAACGAACAACGAACAACGAACAACGAACAACGAACAACGAACAACGAACAACGATCAACGAACAACGAACAACGAACAACGAACAACGAACAACGAACAACGAACAACGAACAACGAACAACGAACAACGAACAACGAACAACGAACAACGAACAACGAACAACGAACAACGAACAACCAGCAACGAACAACCAGCAACGAACAACGAACAACGAACAACGAACAACGAACAACGAACAACGAACAACGAACAACGAACAACCAGCAACGAACAACCAGCAACGAACAACCAGCAACGAACAACCAGCAACGAACAACCAGCAACGAACAACCAGCAACGAACAACCAGCAACGAACAACCAGCAACGAACAACCAGCAACGAACAACCAGCAACGAACAACCAGCAACGAACAACCAGCAACGAACAACCAGCAACGAACAACAAGCAACGAAGAACAAACAACAAGCAACGAAGAACAAACAACAAGCAACGAAGAACAAACAACAAGCAACGAAGAACAAACAACAAGCAACGAAGAACAAACAACAAGCAACGAAGAACAAACAACAAGCAACGAAGAACAAACAACAAGCAACGAAGAACAAACAACGAAGAACGAACAACGAAGAACGAACAACGAGCAACGACCAACGAACAACGAGCAACGACCAACGAACAACGAGCAACGACCAACGAACAACGAACAACGAACAACGAACAACGAACAACGAACAACGAACAACGAACAACGAACAACGAAGAACGAACAACGATGAACGAACAACGATGAACGAACAACGAACAACGAACAACGAACAACGAACAACGAACAACGAACAACGAACAACGAACAACGAACAACGAACAACGAACAACGAACAACGAACAACGAACAACGAACAACGAACAACGAACAACGAACAACGAACAACGAACAACGAACAACGAACAACGAACAACGAACAACGATCAACGAACAACGATCAACGAACAACGATCAACGAACAACGAACAACGAACAACGAACAACGAACAACGAACAACGAACAACGACCAACCAGCAACGAACAACCAGCAACGAACAACCAGCAACGAACAACCAGCAACGAACAACGAACAACGAACAACGAACAACGAACAACGAACAACGAACAACGAACAACGAACAACGAACAACGAACAACCAGCAACGAACAACCAGCAACGAACAACCAGCAACGAACAACCAGCAACGAACAACCAGCAACGAACAACCAGCAACGAACAACCAGCAACGAACAACCAGCAACGAACAACCAGCAACGAACAACCAGCAACGAACAACCAGCAACGAACAACCAGCAACGAACAACCAGCAACGAACAACCAGCAACGAACAACCAGCAACGAAGAACAAACAACAAGCAACGAAGAACAAACAACAAGCAACGAAGAACAAACAACAAGCAACGAAGAACAAACAACAAACAACGAAGAACAAACAACAAACAACGAAGAACAAACAACAAACAACGAAGAACAAACAACAAACAACGAAGAACAAACAACGATGAACAAACAACGATGAACAAACAACGATGAACAAACAACAAGCAACAAACAACAAACAACGAAGAACAAACAACGAAGAACAAACAACGAAGAACAAACAACGAAGAACAAACAACGAAGAACGAACAACGAAGAACGAACAACGAAGAACGAACAACGAAGAACGAACAACGAAGAACGAACAACGAAGAACGAACAACGAAGAACGAACAACGAAGAACGAACAACGAAGAACGAACAACGATGAACGAACAACGAAGAACGAACAACGAAGAACGAACAACGAAGAACGAACAACGAAGAACGAACAACGAACAACGAACAACGAACAACGAACAACGAACAACGAACAACGAACGACGAACAACGAACAACGAACAACCAGCAACGAACAACCAGCAACGAACAACCAGCAACGAACAACCAGCAACGAACAACCAGCAACGAACAACCAGCAACGAACAACCAGCAACGAACAACCAGCAACGAACAACCAGCAACGAACAACCAGCAACGAACAACCAGCAACAAGCAACGAAGAACAAACAACGAAGAACAAACAACAAACGACGAAGAACAAACAACAAACAACGAAGAACAAACAACAAACAACGAAGAACAAACAACAAACAACGAAGAACAAACAACAAACAACGATGAACAAACAACGATGAACAAACAACGATTACCAAACAACAAGCAACAAGCAACAAGCAACAAGCAACAAGCAACAAGCAACAAGCAACAAGCAACAAGCAACAAGCAACAAGCAACAAGCAACAAGCAACAAGCAACAAACAACAAACAACGATTACCAAACAACAAACAACAAGCAACAAGCAACAAGCAACAAGCAACAAGCAACAAGCAACAAGCAACAAGCAACAAGCAACAAGCAACAAGCAACAAACAACGAAGAACGAACAACGAAGAACGAACAACGAAGAACGAACAACGAAGAACGAACAACGAAGAACGAACAACGAAGAACGAACAACGAAGAACGAACAACGAAGAACGAACAACGAAGAACGAACAACGAAGAACGAACAACGAAGAACGAACAACGAAGAACGAACAACGAACAACGAACAACGAACAACGAACAACGAACAACGAACAACGAACAACGAACAACGAACAACGAACAACGAACAACGAACAACGAACAGCGAACAACGGACAGCGAACAACGAACAGCGAACAACGAACAGCGAACAACGAACAGCGAACAACGAACAGCGAACAACGAACAGCGAACAACGAACAGCGAACAACGAACAACGAACAACGAACAACGAACAACGAACAACGAACAACGAACAACGAACAACGAACAACGAACAACGAACAACGAACAACGAACAACGAACAACGAACAACGAACAACGAACAACGAACAACGAACAACGAACAACGAACAACGAACAACGAACAACGAACAACGAACAACGATCAACGAACAACGATCAACGAACAACGATCAACGAACAACGAACAACGAACAACGAACAACGAACAACGAACAACGACCAACCAGCAACGAACAACCAGCAACGAACAACCAGCAACGAACAACCAGCAACGAACAACCAGCAACGAACAACCAGCAACGAACAACGAACAACGAACAACGAACAACGAACAACGAACAACGAACAACGAACAACCAGCAACGAACAACCAGCAACGAACAACCAGCAACGAACAACCAGCAACGAACAACCAGCAACGAACAACCAGGAACGAACAACCAGCAACGAACAACCAGCAACGAACAACCAGCAACGAACAACCAGCAACGAACAACCAGCAACGAACAACCAGCAACGAAGAACAAACAACAAGCAACGAAGAACAAACAACAAGCAACGAAGAACAAACAACAAGCAACGAAGAACAAACAACAAGCAACGAAGAACAAACAACAAGCAACGAAGAACAAACAACAAGCAACGAAGAACAAACAACAAGCAACGAAGAACAAACAACAAACAACGAAGAACAAACAACAAACAACGTAGAACAAACAACAAACAACGAAGAACAAACAACAAACAACGAAGAACAAACAACAAACAACGAAGAACAAACAACAAACAACGAAGAACAAACAACAAACAACGAAGAACAAACAACGATGAACAAACAACGATGAACAAACAACAAGCAACAAGCAACAAGCAACAAACAACAAACAACGAAGAACAAACAACGAAGAACAAACAACGAAGAACAAACAACGAAGAACAAACAACGAAGAACGAACAACGAAGAACGAACAACGAAGAACGAACAACGAAGAACGAACAACGAAGAACGAACAACGAAGAACGAACAACGAAGAACGAACAACGAAGAACGAACAACGATGAACGAACAACGAAGAACGAACAACGAAGAACGAACAACGAAGAACGAACAACGAAGAACGAACAACGAACAACGAACAACGAACAACGAACAACGAACAACGAACAACGAACAACGAACGACGAACAACGAACAACGAACAACCAGCAACGAACAACCAGCAACGAACAACCAGCAACGAACAACCAGCAACGAACAACCAGCAACGAACAACCAGCAACGAACAACCAGCAACGAACAACCAGCAACGAACAACAAGCAACAAGCAACAAGCAACAAGCAACAAGCAACAAGCAACAAGCAACAAGCAACAAACAACAAACAACGATTACCAAACAACAAACAACAAGCAACAAGCAACAAGCAACAAGCAACAAGCAACAAGCAACAAGCAACAAGCAACAAGCAACAAGCAACGAAGAACGAACAACGAAGAACGAACAACGAAGAAAGAACAACGAAGAAAGAACAACGAAGAACGAACAACGAAGAACGAACAACGAAGAACGAACAACGAAGAACGAACAACGAAGAACGAACAACGAAGAACGAACAACGAACAACGAACAACGAAGAACGAACAACGAACAACGAACAACGAACAACGAACAACGAACAACGAACAACGAACAACGAACAGCGAACAACGAACAGCGAACAACGAACAGCGAACAACGAACAACGAACAACGAACAACGAACAACGAACAACGAACAACGAACAACGAACAACGAACAACGAACAACGAACAACGAACAACGAACAACGAACAACGAACAACGAACAACGAACAACGAACAACGAACAACGAACAACGAACAACGAACAACGAACAACGAACAACGAACAACGAACAACGAACAACGAACAACGAACAACGAACAACGAACAACGAACAACGAACAACGAACAACGAACAACGAACAACGAACAACGAACAACGAACAACGAACAACGAACAACGAACAACCAGCAACGAACAACCAGCAACGAACAACCAGCAACGAACAACCAGCAACGAACAACCAGCAACGAACAACGAACAACGAACAACGAACAACGAACAACGATCAACGAACAACGAACAACGAACAACGAACAACGAACAACGAACAACGAACAACGAACAACGAACAACGAACAACGAACAACGAACAACGAACAACGAACAACGAACAACGAACAACGAACAACGAACAACCAGCAACGAACAACCAGCAACGAACAACCAGCAACGAACAACGAACAACGAACAACGAACAACGAACAACCAGCAACGAACAACCAGCAACGAACAACCAGCAACGAACAACCAGCAACGAACAACCAGCAACGAACAACCAGCAACGAACAACCAGCAACGAACAACCAGCAACGAACAACCAGCAACGAACAACCAGCAACGAACAACCAGCAACGAACAACCAGCAACGAACAACCAGCAACGAACAACAAGCAACGAAGAACAAACAACAAGCAACGAAGAACAAACAACAAGCAACGAAGAACAAACAACAAGCAACGAAGAACAAACAACAAGCAACGAAGAACAAACAACAAGCAACGAAGAACAAACAACAAACAACGTAGAACAAACAACAAACAACGAAGAACAAACAACAAACAACGAAGAACAAACAACAAACAACGAAGAACAAACAACAAACAACGAAGAACAAACAACGATGAACAAACAACAAGCAACAAGCAACAAGCAACAAACAACAAACAACGAAGAACAAACAACGAAGAACAAACAACGAAGAACAAACAACGAAGAACAAACAACGAAGAACAAACAACGAAGAACAAACAACGAAGAACGAACAACGAAGAACGAACAACGAAGAACGAACAACGAAGAACGAACAACGAAGAACGAACAACGATGAACGAACAACGAAGAACGAACAACGAAGAACGAACAACGAAGAACGAACAACGAAGAACGAACAACGAAGAACGAACAACGAAGAACGAACAACGAAGAACGAACAACGAAGAACGAACAACGAACAACGAACAACGAACAACGAACAACGAACAACGAACAACGAACAACCAGCAACGAACAACCAGCAACGAACAACCAGCAACGAACAACCAGCAACGAACAACCAGCAACGAACAACCAGCAACGAACAACCAGCAACGAACAACCAGCAACGAACAACCAGCAACGAACAACCAGCAACGAACAACCAGCAACGAACAACAAGCAACAAGCAACAAGCAACAAGCAACAAGCAACGAAGAACAAACAACAAACGACGAAGAACAAACAACAAACAACGAAGAACAAACAACAAACAACGAAGAACAAACAACAAACAACGAAGAACAAACAACAAACAACGATGAACAAACAACAAGCAACAAGCAACAAGCAACAAGCAACAAGCAACAAGCAACAAGCAACAAGCAACAAGCAACAAGCAACAAGCAACAAGCAACAAGCAACAAGCAACAAGCAACAAGCAACAAACAACAAACAACGATTACCAAACAACAAACAACAAGCAACAAGCAACAAGCAACAAGCAACAAGCAACAAGCAACAAGCAACAAGCAACAAGCAACAAGCAACAAGCAACAAGCAACAAACAACGAAGAACGAACAACGAAGAACGAACAACGAAGAACGAACAACGAAGAACGAACAACGAAGAACGAACAACGAAGAACGAACAACGAAGAACGAACAACGAAGAACGAACAACGAAGAACGAACAACGAAGAACGAACAACGAAGAACGAACAACGAAGAACGAACAACGAAGAACGAACAACGAAGAACGAACAACGAAGAACGAACAACGAAGAACGAACAACGAAGAACGAACAACGAAGAACGAACAACGAAGAACGAACAACGAAGAACGAACAACGAAGAACGAACAACGAAGAACGAACAACGAAGAACGAACAACGAAGAACGAACAACGAAGAACGAACAACGAAGAACGAACAACGAAGAACGAACAACGAAGAACGAACAACGAAGAACGAACAACGAAGAACGAACAACGAAGAACGAACAACGAAGAACGAACAACGAAGAACGAACAACGAAGAACGAACAACGAAGAACGAACAACGAAGAACGAACAACGAAGAACGAACAACGAAGAACGAACAACGAAGAACGAACAACGAAGAACGAACAACGAAGAACGAACAACGAAGAACGAACAACGAACAACGAACAACCAGCAACGAACAACCAGCAACGAACAACCAGCAACGAACAACCAGCAACGAACAACAAGCAACAAACGACGAAGAACAAACAACAAACGACGAAGAACAAACAACAAACAACGAAGAACAAACAACAAACAACGATGAACAAACAACAAACAACAAGCAACAAGCAACAAGCAACAAGCAACAAGCAACAAGCAACAAGCAACAAGCAACAAGCAACAAGCAACAAGCAACAAGCAACAAGCAACAAGCAACAAGCAACAAGCAACAAACAACGAAGAACACACAACGAAGAACGAACAACGAAGAACGAACAACGATGAACGAACAACGAAGAACGAACAACGAAGAACGAACAACGAACAACGAACAACGAAGAACGAACAACGAAGAACGAACAACGAAGAACGAACAACGAAGAACGAACAACGAAGAACGAACAACGAAGAACGAACAACGAAGAACGAACAACGAAGAACGAACAACGAAGAACGAACAACGAAGAACGAACAACGAAGAACGAACAACGAAGAACGAACAACGAAGAACGAACAACGAAGAACGAACAACGAAGAACGAACAACGAACAACGAACAACGAACAACGAACAACGAACAACGAACAACGAACAACGAACAACGAACAACGAACAACGAACAACGAACAACGAACAACGAACAACGAACAACGAACAACGAAGAAGGAACAACGAAGAACGAACAACGAAGAACGAACAACGAAGAACGAACAACGAAGAACGAACAACGAAGAACGAACAACGAAGAACGAACAACGAAGAACGAACAACGAAGAACGAACAACGAAGAACGAACAACGAAGAACGAACAACGAACAACGAACAACGAAGAACGAACAACGAACAACGAACAACGAACAACGAACAACGAACAACGAACAACGAACAACGAACAACGAACAACGAACAACGAACAACGAACAACGAACAACGAACAACGAACAACGAACAGCGAACAACGAACAGCGAACAGCGAACAACGAACAGCGAACAACGAACAACCAGCAACGAACAACCAGCAACGAACAACCAGCAACGAACAACCAGCAACGAACAACCAGCAACGAACAACCAGCAACGAAGAACAAACAACAAACAACGAAGAACAAACAACAAACAACGAAGAACAAACAACAAACAACGAAGAACAAACAACAAACAACGAAGAACAAACAACAAACAACGAAGAACAAACAACAAACAACGAAGAACAAACAACAAACAACGAAGAACAAACAACAAACAACGAAGAACAAACAACAAACAACGAAGAACAAACAACGAAGAACGAACAACGAAGAACGAACAACGAAGAACGAACAACGAAGAACGAACAACGAAGAACGAACAACGAAGAACGAACAACGAAGAACGAACAACGAAGAACGAACAACGAAGAACGAACAACGAAGACCGAACAACGAAGAACGAACAACGAAGAACGAACAACGAAGAACGAACAACGAAGAACGAACAACGAAGAACGAACAACAAACAACAAACAACAAACAACAAACAACAAACAACAAACAACAAACAACAAACAACAAACAACAAACAACAAACAACAAACAACAAACAACAAACAACAAACAACAAACAACAAACAACAAACAACAAACAACAAACAACAAACAACAAACAACAAACAACAAACAACAAACAACAAACAACAAACAACAAACAACAAACAACAAACAACAAACAACAAACAACAAACAACAAACAACAAACAACAAACAACAAACAACAAACAACAAACAACAAACAACAAACAACAAACAACAAACAACAAACAACAAACAACAAACAACAAACAACAAACAACAAACAACAAACAACAAACAACAAACAACAAACAACAAACAACAAACAACAAACAACAAACAACAAACAACAAACAACAAACAACAAACAACAAACAACAAACAACAAACAACAAACAACAAACAACAAACAACAAACAACAAACAACAAACAACAAACAACAAACAACAAACAACAAACAACAAACAACAAACAACAAACAACAAACAACAAACAACAAACAACAAACAACAAACAACAAACAACAAACAACAAACAACAAACAACAAACAACAAACAACAAACAACAAACAACAAACAACAAACAACAAACAACAAACAACAAACAACAAACAACAAACAACAAACAACAAACAACAAACAACAAACAACAAACAACAAACAACAAACAACAAACAACAAACAACAAACAACAAACAACAAACAACAAACAACAAACAACAAACAACAAACAACAAACAACAAACAACAAACAACAAACAACAAACAACAAACAACAAACAACAAACAACAAACAACAAACAACAAACAACAAACAACAAACAACAAACAACAAACAACAAACAACAAACAACAAACAACAAACAACAAACAACAAACAACAAACAACAAACAACAAACAACAAACAACAAACAACAAACAACAAACAACAAACAACAAACAACAAACAACAAACAACAAACAACAAACAACAAACAACAAACAACAAACAACAAACAACAAACAACAAACAACAAACAACAAACAACAAACAACAAACAACAAACAACAAACAACAAACAACAAACAACAAACAACAAACAACAAACAACAAACAACAAACAACAAACAACAAACAACAAACAACAAACAACAAACAACAAACAACAAACAACAAACAACAAACAACAAACAACAAACAACAAACAACAAACAACAAACAACAAACAACAAACAACAAACAACAAACAACAAACAACAAACAACAAACAACAAACAACAAACAACAAACAACAAACAACAAACAACAAACAACAAACAACAAACAACAAACAACAAACAACAAACAACAAACAACAAACAACAAACAACAAACAACAAACAACAAACAACAAACAACAAACAACAAACAACAAACAACAAACAACAAACAACAAACAACAAACAACAAACAACAAACAACAAACAACAAACAACAAACAACAAACAACAAACAACAAACAACAAACAACAAACAACAAACAACAAACAACAAACAACAAACAACAAACAACAAACAACAAACAACAAACAACAAACAACAAACAACAAACAACAAACAACAAACAACAAACAACAAACAACAAACAACAAACAACAAACAACAAACAACAAACAACAAACAACAAACAACAAACAACAAACAACAAACAACAAACAACAAACAACAAACAACAAACAACAAACAACAAACAACAAACAACAAACAACAAACAACAAACAACAAACAACAAACAACAAACAACAAACAACAAACAACAAACAACAAACAACAAACAACAAACAACAAACAACAAACAACAAACAACAAACAACAAACAACAAACAACAAACAACAAACAACAAACAACAAACAACAAACAACAAACAACAAACAACAAACAACAAACAACAAACAACAAACAACAAACAACAAACAACAAACAACAAACAACAAACAACAAACAACAAACAACAAACAACAAACAACAAACAACAAACAACAAACAACAAACAACAAACAACAAACAACAAACAACAAACAACAAACAACAAACAACAAACAACAAACAACAAACAACAAACAACAAACAACAAACAACAAACAACAAACAACAAACAACAAACAACAAACAACAAACAACAAACAACAAACAACAAACAACAAACAACAAACAACAAACAACAAACAACAAACAACAAACAACAAACAACAAACAACAAACAACAAACAACAAACAACAAACAACAAACAACAAACAACAAACAACAAACAACAAACAACAAACAACAAACAACAAACAACAAACAACAAACAACAAACAACAAACAACAAACAACGAAGAACAAACAAGAAACAACAAACAACAAACAACGAAGAACAAACAAGAAACAACAAACAACAAACAAGAAACAACAAACAACAAACAACAAACAACAAACAACAAACAACAAACAACAAACAACAAACAACAAACAACAAACAACAAACAACAAACAACAAACAACAAACAACAAACAACAAACAACAAACAACAAACAACAAACAACAAACAACAAACAACAAACAACAAACAACAAACAACAAACAACAAACAACAAACAACAAACAACAAACAACAAACAACAAACAACAAACAACAAACAACAAACAACAAACAACAAACAACAAACAACAAACAACAAACAACAAACAACAAACAACAAACAACAAACAACAAACAACAAACAACAAACAACAAACAACAAACAACAAACAACAAACAACAAACAACAAACAACAAACAACAAACAACAAACAACAAACAACAAACAACAAACAACAAACAACAAACAACAAACAACAAACAACAAACAACAAACAACAAACAACAAACAACAAACAACAAACAACAAACAACAAACAACAAACAACAAACAACAAACAACAAACAACAAACAACAAACAACAAACAACAAACAACAAACAACAAACAACAAACAACAAACAACGAACAACGAACAACGAACAACGAACAACGAACAACGAACAACGAACAACGAACAACGAACAACGAACAACGAACAACGATCAACGAACAACGATCAACGAACAACGATCAACGAACAACGAACAACGAACAACGAACAACGAACAACGAACAACGAACAACGAACAACGAACAACGAACAACGACCAACCAGCAACGAACAACCAGCAACGAACAACCAGCAACGAACAACCAGCAACGAACAACCAGCAACGAACAACCAGCAACGAACAACGAACAACGAACAACGAACAACGAACAACGAACAACGAACAACGAACAACCAGCAACGAACAACCAGCAACGAACAACCAGCAACGAACAACCAGCAACGAACAACCAGCAACGAACAACCAGGAACGAACAACCAGCAACGAACAACCAGCAACGAACAACCAGCAACGAACAACCAGCAACGAACAACCAGCAACGAACAACCAGCAACGAAGAACAAACAACAAGCAACGAAGAACAAACAACAAGCAACGAAGAACAAACAACAAGCAACGAAGAACAAACAACAAGCAACGAAGAACAAACAACAAGCAACGAAGAACAAACAACAAGCAACGAAGAACAAACAACAAGCAACGAAGAACAAACAACAAACAACGAAGAACAAACAACAAACAACGTAGAACAAACAACAAACAACGAAGAACAAACAACAAACAACGAAGAACAAACAACAAACAACGAAGAACAAACAACAAACAACGAAGAACAAACAACAAACAACGAAGAACAAACAACGATGAACAAACAACGATGAACAAACAACAAGCAACAAGCAACAAGCAACAAACAACAAACAACGAAGAACAAACAACGAAGAACAAACAACGAAGAACAAACAACGAAGAACAAACAACGAAGAACGAACAACGAAGAACGAACAACGAAGAACGAACAACGAAGAACGAACAACGAAGAACGAACAACGAAGAACGAACAACGAAGAACGAACAACGAAGAACGAACAACGATGAACGAACAACGAAGAACGAACAACGAAGAACGAACAACGAAGAACGAACAACGAAGAACGAACAACGAACAACGAACAACGAACAACGAACAACGAACAACGAACAACGAACAACGAACGACGAACAACGAACAACGAACAACCAGCAACGAACAACCAGCAACGAACAACCAGCAACGAACAACCAGCAACGAACAACCAGCAACGAACAACCAGCAACGAACAACCAGCAACGAACAACCAGCAACGAACAACAAGCAACAAGCAACAAGCAACAAGCAACAAGCAACAAGCAACAAGCAACAAGCAACAAACAACAAACAACGATTACCAAACAACAAACAACAAGCAACAAGCAACAAGCAACAAGCAACAAGCAACAAGCAACAAGCAACAAGCAACAAGCAACAAGCAACGAAGAACGAACAACGAAGAACGAACAACGAAGAAAGAACAACGAAGAAAGAACAACGAAGAACGAACAACGAAGAACGAACAACGAAGAACGAACAACGAAGAACGAACAACGAAGAACGAACAACGAAGAACGAACAACGAACAACGAACAACGAAGAACGAACAACGAACAACGAACAACGAACAACGAACAACGAACAACGAACAACGAACAACGAACAACGAACAACGAACAGCGAACAACGAACAGCGAACAACGAACAACGAACAACGAACAACGAACAACGAACAACGAACAACGAACAACGAACAACGAACAACGAACAACGAACAACGAACAACGAACAACGAACAACGAACAACGAACAACGAACAACGAACAACGAACAACGAACAACGAACAACGAACAACGAACAACGAACAACGAACAACGAACAACGAACAACGAACAACGAACAACGAACAACGAACAACGAACAACGAACAACGAACAACGAACAACGAACAACGAACAACGAACAACGAACAACGAACAACGAACAACCAGCAACGAACAACCAGCAACGAACAACCAGCAACGAACAACCAGCAACGAACAACCAGCAACGAACAACGAACAACGAACAACGAACAACGAACAACGATCAACGAACAACGAACAACGAACAACGAACAACGAACAACGAACAACGAACAACGAACAACGAACAACGAACAACGAACAACGAACAACGAACAACGAACAACGAACAACGAACAACGAACAACGAACAACCAGCAACGAACAACCAGCAACGAACAACCAGCAACGAACAACGAACAACGAACAACGAACAACGAACAACCAGCAACGAACAACCAGCAACGAACAACCAGCAACGAACAACCAGCAACGAACAACCAGCAACGAACAACCAGCAACGAACAACCAGCAACGAACAACCAGCAACGAACAACCAGCAACGAACAACCAGCAACGAACAACCAGCAACGAACAACCAGCAACGAACAACCAGCAACGAACAACAAGCAACGAAGAACAAACAACAAGCAACGAAGAACAAACAACAAGCAACGAAGAACAAACAACAAGCAACGAAGAACAAACAACAAGCAACGAAGAACAAACAACAAGCAACGAAGAACAAACAACAAACAACGTAGAACAAACAACAAACAACGAAGAACAAACAACAAACAACGAAGAACAAACAACAAACAACGAAGAACAAACAACAAACAACGAAGAACAAACAACGATGAACAAACAACAAGCAACAAGCAACAAGCAACAAACAACAAACAACGAAGAACAAACAACGAAGAACAAACAACGAAGAACAAACAACGAAGAACAAACAACGAAGAACAAACAACGAAGAACAAACAACGAAGAACGAACAACGAAGAACGAACAACGAAGAACGAACAACGAAGAACGAACAACGAAGAACGAACAACGATGAACGAACAACGAAGAACGAACAACGAAGAACGAACAACGAAGAACGAACAACGAAGAACGAACAACGAAGAACGAACAACGAAGAACGAACAACGAAGAACGAACAACGAAGAACGAACAACGAACAACGAACAACGAACAACGAACAACGAACAACGAACAACGAACAACCAGCAACGAACAACCAGCAACGAACAACCAGCAACGAACAACCAGCAACGAACAACCAGCAACGAACAACCAGCAACGAACAACCAGCAACGAACAACCAGCAACGAACAACCAGCAACGAACAACCAGCAACGAACAACAAGCAACAAGCAACAAGCAACAAGCAACAAGCAACGAAGAACAAACAACAAACGACGAAGAACAAACAACAAACAACGAAGAACAAACAACAAACAACGAAGAACAAACAACAAACAACGAAGAACAAACAACAAACAACGATGAACAAACAACAAGCAACAAGCAACAAGCAACAAGCAACAAGCAACAAGCAACAAGCAACAAGCAACAAGCAACAAGCAACAAGCAACAAGCAACAAGCAACAAGCAACAAGCAACAAGCAACAAGCAACAAACAACAAACAACGATTACCAAACAACAAACAACAAGCAACAAGCAACAAGCAACAAGCAACAAGCAACAAGCAACAAGCAACAAGCAACAAGCAACAAGCAACAAGCAACAAGCAACAAACAACGAAGAACGAACAACGAAGAACGAACAACGAAGAACGAACAACGAAGAACGAACAACGAAGAACGAACAACGAAGAACGAACAACGAAGAACGAACAACGAAGAACGAACAACGAAGAACGAACAACGAAGAACGAACAACGAAGAACGAACAACGAAGAACGAACAACGAAGAACGAACAACGAAGAACGAACAACGAAGAACGAACAACGAAGAACGAACAACGAAGAACGAACAACGAAGAACGAACAACGAAGAACGAACAACGAAGAACGAACAACGAAGAACGAACAACGAAGAACGAACAACGAAGAACGAACAACGAAGAACGAACAACGAAGAACGAACAACGAAGAACGAACAACGAAGAACGAACAACGAAGAACGAACAACGAAGAACGAACAACGAAGAACGAACAACGAAGAACGAACAACGAAGAACGAACAACGAAGAACGAACAACGAAGAACGAACAACGAAGAACGAACAACGAAGAACGAACAACGAAGAACGAACAACGAAGAACGAACAACGAAGAACGAACAACGAAGAACGAACAACGAAGAACGAACAACGAAGAACGAACAACGAACAACGAACAACCAGCAACGAACAACCAGCAACGAACAACCAGCAACGAACAACCAGCAACGAACAACCAGCAACGAACAACAAGCAACAAACGACGAAGAACAAACAACAAACGACGAAGAACAAACAACAAACAACGAAGAACAAACAACAAACAACGATGAACAAACAACAAACAACAAGCAACAAGCAACAAGCAACAAGCAACAAGCAACAAGCAACAAGCAACAAGCAACAAGCAACAAGCAACAAGCAACAAGCAACAAGCAACAAGCAACAAGCAACAAGCAACAAACAACGAAGAACACACAACGAAGAACGAACAACGAAGAACGAACAACGATGAACGAACAACGAAGAACGAACAACGAAGAACGAACAACGAACAACGAACAACGAAGAACGAACAACGAAGAACGAACAACGAAGAACGAACAACGAAGAACGAACAACGAAGAACGAACAACGAAGAACGAACAACGAAGAACGAACAACGAAGAACGAACAACGAAGAACGAACAACGAAGAACGAACAACGAAGAACGAACAACGAAGAACGAACAACGAAGAACGAACAACGAAGAACGAACAACGAACAACGAACAACGAACAACGAACAACGAACAACGAACAACGAACAACGAACAACGAACAACGAACAACGAACAACGAACAACGAACAACGAACAACGAACAACGAACAACGAAGAAGGAACAACGAAGAACGAACAACGAAGAACGAACAACGAAGAACGAACAACGAAGAACGAACAACGAAGAACGAACAACGAAGAACGAACAACGAAGAACGAACAACGAAGAACGAACAACGAAGAACGAACAACGAAGAACGAACAACGAAGAACGAACAACGAAGAACGAACAACGAACAACGAACAACGAAGAACGAACAACGAACAACGAACAACGAACAACGAACAACGAACAACGAACAACGAACAACGAACAACGAACAACGAACAACGAACAACGAACAACGAACAACGAACAACGAACAACGAACAGCGAACAACGAACAGCGAACAGCGAACAACGAACAGCGAACAACGAACAACCAGCAACGAACAACCAGCAACGAACAACCAGCAACGAACAACCAGCAACGAACAACCAGCAACGAACAACCAGCAACGAAGAACAAACAACAAACAACGAAGAACAAACAACAAACAACGAAGAACAAACAACAAACAACGAAGAACAAACAACAAACAACGAAGAACAAACAACAAACAACGAAGAACAAACAACAAACAACGAAGAACAAACAACAAACAACGAAGAACAAACAACAAACAACGAAGAACAAACAACAAACAACGAAGAACAAACAACGAAGAACGAACAACGAAGAACGAACAACGAAGAACGAACAACGAAGAACGAACAACGAAGAACGAACAACGAAGAACGAACAACGAAGAACGAACAACGAAGAACGAACAACGAAGAACGAACAACGAAGACCGAACAACGAAGAACGAACAACGAAGAACGAACAACGAAGAACGAACAACGAAGAACGAACAACGAAGAACGAACAACAAACAACAAACAACAAACAACAAACAACAAACAACAAACAACAAACAACAAACAACAAACAACAAACAACAAACAACAAACAACAAACAACAAACAACAAACAACAAACAACAAACAACAAACAACAAACAACAAACAACAAACAACAAACAACAAACAACAAACAACAAACAACAAACAACAAACAACAAACAACAAACAACAAACAACAAACAACAAACAACAAACAACAAACAACAAACAACAAACAACAAACAACAAACAACAAACAACAAACAACAAACAACAAACAACAAACAACAAACAACAAACAACAAACAACAAACAACAAACAACAAACAACAAACAACAAACAACAAACAACAAACAACAAACAACAAACAACAAACAACAAACAACAAACAACAAACAACAAACAACAAACAACAAACAACAAACAACAAACAACAAACAACAAACAAACAACAAACAACAAACAACAAACAACAAACAACAAACAACAAACAACAAACAACAAACAACAAACAACAAACAACAAACAACAAACAACAAACAACAAACAACAAACAACAAACAACAAACAACAAACAACAAACAACAAACAACAAACAACAAACAACAAACAACAAACAACAAACAACAAACAACAAACAACAAACAACAAACAACAAACAACAAACAACAAACAACAAACAACAAACAACAAACAACAAACAACAAACAACAAACAACAAACAACAAACAACAAACAACAAACAACAAACAACAAACAACAAACAACAAACAACAAACAACAAACAACAAACAACAAACAACAAACAACAAACAACAAACAACAAACAACAAACAACAAACAACAAACAACAAACAACAAACAACAAACAACAAACAACAAACAACAAACAACAAACAACAAACAACAAACAACAAACAACAAACAACAAACAACAAACAACAAACAACAAACAACAAACAACAAACAACAAACAACAAACAACAAACAACAAACAACAAACAACAAACAACAAACAACAAACAACAAACAACAAACAACAAACAACAAACAACAAACAACAAACAACAAACAACAAACAACAAACAACAAACAACAAACAACAAACAACAAACAACAAACAACAAACAACAAACAACAAACAACAAACAACAAACAACAAACAACAAACAACAAACAACAAACAACAAACAACAAACAACAAACAACAAACAACAAACAACAAACAACAAACAACAAACAACAAACAACAAACAACAAACAACAAACAACAAACAACAAACAACAAACAACAAACAACAAACAACAAACAACAAACAACAAACAACAAACAACAAACAACAAACAACAAACAACAAACAACAAACAACAAACAACAAACAACAAACAACAAACAACAAACAACAAACAACAAACAACAAACAACAAACAACAAACAACAAACAACAAACAACAAACAACAAACAACAAACAACAAACAACAAACAACAAACAACAAACAACAAACAACAAACAACAAACAACAAACAACAAACAACAAACAACAAACAACAAACAACAAACAACAAACAACAAACAACAAACAACAAACAACAAACAACAAACAACAAACAACAAACAACAAACAACAAACAACAAACAACAAACAACAAACAACAAACAACAAACAACAAACAACAAACAACAAACAACAAACAACAAACAACAAACAACAAACAACAAACAACAAACAACAAACAACAAACAACAAACAACAAACAACAAACAACAAACAACAAACAACAAACAACAAACAACAAACAACAAACAACAAACAACAAACAACAAACAACAAACAACAAACAACAAACAACAAACAACAAACAACAAACAACAAACAACAAACAAAACAACAAACAACAAACAACAAACAACAAACAACAAACAACAAACAACAAACAACAAACAACAAACAACAAACAACAAACAACAAACAACAAACAACAAACAAACAAACAACAAACAACAAACAACAAACAACAAACAACAAACAACAAACAACAAACAACAAACAACAAACAACAAAACAACAAACAACAAACAACAAACAACAAACAACAAACAACAAACAACAAACAACAAACAACAAACAACAAACAACAAACAACAAACAACAAACAACAAACAACAAACAACAAACAACAAACAACAAACAACAAACAACAAACAACAAACAACAAACAACAAACAACAAACAACAAACAACAAACAACAAACAACAAACAACAAACAACAAACAACAAACAACAAACAACAAACAACAAACAACAAACAACAAACAACAAACAACAAACAACAAACAACAAACAACAAACAACAAACAACAAACAACAAACAACAAACAACAAACAACAAACAACAAACAACAAACAACAAACAACAAACAACAAACAACAAACAACAAACAACAAACAACAAACAACAAACAACAAACAACAAACAACAAACAACAAACAACAAACAACAAACAACAAACAACAAACAACAAACAACAAACAACAAACAACAAACAACAAACAACAAACAACAAACAACAAACAACAAACAACAAACAACAAACAACAAACAACAAACAACAAACAACAAACAACAAACAACAAACAACAAACAACGAAGAACAAACAAGAAACAACAAACAACAAACAACGAAGAACAAACAAGAAACAACAAACAACAAACAAGAAACAACAAACAACAAACAACAAACAACAAACAACAAACAACAAACAACAAACAACAAACAACAAACAACAAACAACAAACAACAAACAACAAACAACAAACAACAAACAACAAACAACAAACAACAAACAACAAACAACAAACAACAAACAACAAACAACAAACAACAAACAACAAACAACAAACAACAAACAACAAACAACAAACAACAAACAACAAACAACAAACAACAAACAACAAACAACAAACAACAAACAACAAACAACAAACAACAAACAACAAACAACAAACAACAAACAACAAACAACAAACAACAAACAACAAACAACAAACAACAAACAACAAACAACAAACAACAAACAACAAACAACAAACAACAAACAACAAACAACAAACAACAAACAACAAACAACAAACAACAAACAACAAACAACAAACAACAAACAACAAACAACAAACAACAAACAACAAACAACAAACAACAAACAACAAACAACAAACAACAAACAACAAACAACAAACAACAAACAACAAACAACAAACAACAAACAACAAACAACAAACAACAAACAACAAACAACAAACAACAAACAACAAACAACAAACAACAAACAACAAACAACAAACAACAAACAACAAACAACAAACAACAAACAACAAACAACAAACAACAAACAACAAACAACAAACAACAAACAACAAACAACAAACAACAAACAACAAACAACAAACAACAAACAACAAACAACAAACAACAAACAACAAACAACAAACAACAAACAACAAACAACAAACAACAAACAACAACAAACAACAAACAACAAACAACAAACAACAAACAACAAACAACAAACAACAAACAACAAACAACAAACAACAAACAACAAACAACAAACAACAAACAACAAACAACGAAGAACAAACAAGAAACAACAAACAACGAAGAACAAACAAGAAACAACAAACAACAAACAACAAACAACAAACAACAAACAACAAACAACAAACAACAAACAACAAACAACAAACAACAAACAACAAACAACAAACAACAAACAACAAACAACAAACAACAAACAACAAACAACAAACAACAAACAACAAACAACAAACAACAAACAACAAACAACAAACAACAAACAACAAACAACAAACAACAAACAACAAACAACAAACAACAAACAACAAACAACGAAGAACAAACAACAAACAACAAACAACAAACAACAAACAACAAACAACAAACAACAAACAACAAACAACAAACAACAAACAACAAACAACAAACAACAAACAACAAACAACAAACAACAAACAACAAACAACAAACAACAAACAACAAACAACAAACAACAAACAACAAACAACAAACAACAAACAACAAACAACAAACAACAAACAACAAACAACAAACAACAAACAACAAACAACAAACAACAAACAACAAACAACAAACAACAAACAACAAACAACAAACAACAAACAACAAACAACAAACAACAAACAACAAACAACAAACAACAAACAACAAACAACAAACAACAAACAACAAACAACAAACAACAAACAACAAACAACAAACAACAAACAACAAACAACAAACAACAAACAACAAACAACAAACAACAAACAACAAACAACAAACAACGAAGAACAAACAAGAAACAACAAACAACGAAGAACAAACAAGAAACAACAAACAACAAACAACAAACAACAAACAACAAACAACAAACAACAAACAACAAACAACAAACAACAAACAACAAACAACAAACAACAAACAACAAACAACAAACAACAAACAACAAACAACAAACAACAAACAACAAACAACAAACAACAAACAACAAACAACAAACAACAAACAACAAACAACAAACAACAAACAACAAACAACAAACAACAAACAACAAACAACAAACAACAAACAACAAACAACAAACAACAAACAACAAACAACAAACAACAAACAACAAACAACAAACAACAAACAACAAACAACAAACAACAAACAACAAACAACAAACAACAAACAACAAACAACAAACAACAAACAACAAACAACAAACAACAAACAACAAACAACAAACAACAAACAACAAACAACAAACAACAAACAACAAACAACAAACAACAAACAACAAACAACAAACAACAAACAACAAACAACAAACAACAAACAACAAACAACAAACAACAAACAACGAAGAACAAACAAGAAACAACAAACAACAAACAACAAACAAGAAACAACAAACAACAAACAACAAACAACAAACAACAAACAACAAACAACAAACAACAAACAACAAACAACAAACAACAAACAACACAAACAACAAACAACAAACAACAAACAACAAACAACAAACAACAAACAACAAACAACAAACAACAAACAACAAACAACAAACAACAAACAACAAACAACAAACAACAAACAACAAACAACAAACAACAAACAACAAACAACAAACAACAAACAACAAACAACAAACAACAAACAACAAACAACAAACAACAAACAACAAACAACAAACAACAAACAACAAACAACAAACAACAAACAACAAACAACAAACAACAAACAACAAACAACAAACAACAAACAACAAACAACAAACAACAAACAACAAACAACAAACAACAAACAACAAACAACAAACAACAAACAACAAACAACAAACAACAAACAACAAACAACAAACAACAAACAACAAACAACAAACAACAAACAACAAACAACAAACAACAAACAACAAACAACAAACAACAAACAACAAACAACAAACAACAAACAACAAACAACAAACAACAAACAACAAACAACAAACAACAAACAACAAACAACAAACAACGAAGAACAAACAAGAAACAACAAACAACAAACAACAAACAACAAACAACAAACAACAAACAACAAACAACAAACAACAAACAACAAACAAACAACAAACAACAAACAACAAACAACAAACAACAAACAACAAACAACAAACAACAAACAACAAACAACAAACAACAAACAACAAACAACAAACAACAAACAACAAACAACAAACAACAAACAACAAACAACAAACAACAAACAACAAACAACAAACAACAAACAACAAACAACAAACAACAAACAACAAACAACAAACAACAAACAACAAACAACAAACAACAAACAACAAACAACAAACAACAAACAACAAACAACAAACAACAAACAACAAACAACAAACAACAAACAACAAACAACAAACAACAAACAACAAACAACAAACAACAAACAACAAACAACAAACAACAAACAACAAACAACAAACAACAAACAACAAACAACAAACAACAAACAACAAACAACAAACAACAAACAACAAACAACAAACAACAAACAACAAACAACAAACAACAAACAACAACAACAAACAACAAACAACAAACAACAAACAACAAACAACAAACAACAAACAACAACAAACAACAAACAACAAACAACAAACAACAAACAACAAACAACAAACAACAAACAACAAACAACAAACAACAAACAACAAACAACAAACAACAAACAACAAACAACAAACAACAAACAACAAACAACAAACAACAAACAACAAACAACAAACAACAAACAACAAACAACAAACAACAAACAACAAACAACAAACAACAAACAACGAAGAACAAACAACAAACAACAAACAACAAACAACAAACAACAAACAACAAACAACAAACAACAAACAACAAACAACAAACAACAAACAACAAACAACAAACAACAAACAACAAACAACAAACAACAAACAACAAACAACAAACAACAAACAACAAACAACAAACAACAAACAACAAACAACAAACAACAAACAACAAACAACAAACAACAAACAACAAACAACAAACAACAAACAACAAACAACAAACAACAAACAACAAACAACAAACAACAAACAACAAACAACAAACAACAAACAACAAACAACAAACAACAAACAACAAACAACAAACAACAAACAACAAACAACAAACAACAAACAACAAACAACAAACAACAAACAACAAACAACAAACAACAAACAACAAACAACAAACAACAAACAACAAACAACAAACAACAAACAACAAACAACAAACAAAAAACAACAAACAACAAACAACAAACAACAAACAACAAACAACAAACAACGAAGAACAAACAAGAAACAACAAACAACGAAGAACAAACAAGAAACAACAAACAACAAACAACAAACAACAAACAACAAACAACAAACAACAAACAACAAACAACAAACAACAAACAACAAACAACAAACAACAAACAACAAACAACAAACAACAAACAACAAACAACAAACAACAAACAACAAACAACAAACAACAAACAACAAACAACAAACAACAAACAACAAACAACAAACAACAAACAACAAACAACAAACAACAAACAACAAACAACAAACAACAAACAACAAACAACAAACAACAAACAACAAACAACAAACAACAAACAACAAACAACAAACAACAAACAACAAACAACAAACAACAAACAACAAACAACAAACAACAAACAACAAACAACAAACAACAAACAACAAACAACAAACAACAAACAACAAACAACAAACAACAAACAACAAACAACAAACAACAAACAACAAACAACAAACAACAAACAACAAACAACAAACAACAAACAACAAACAACAAACAACAAACAACAAACAACAAACAACAAACAACAAACAACAAACAACAAACAACAAACAACAAACAACAAACAACAAACAACAAACAACAAACAACAAACAACAACAACAAACAACAAACAACAAACAACAAACAACAAACAACAAACAACAAACAACAAACAACAAACAACAAACAACAAACAACAAACAACAAACAACAAACAACAAACAACAAACAACAAACAACAAACAACAAACAACAAACAACAAACAACAAACAACAAACAACAAACACAAACAACAAACAACAAACAACAAACAACAAACAACAAACAACAAACAACAAACAACAAACAACAAACAACAAACAACAAACAACAAACAACAAACAACAAACAACAAACAACAAACAACAAACAACAAACAACAAACAAAAAACAACAAACAACAAACAACAAACAACAAACAACAAACAACAAACAACGAAGAA